>NW_026691136.1:300000-474799 GCF_020826845.1 Diceros bicornis minor | reverse complement strand
TTCTAGGAGTTGGACACATACCAAGTTTTAGCTCAGTTCTGGGCATCTTTTGAAATACCTATACAAACTTGTTCCTACATAGTAACTTGCAACTTTGAATGAGAATGTGCTTGCTTACAGCAACGTGCTATATGTTCCTGAATGCCCGAATTGGCAATCTGTGTCAAAACTTTGTTAGGAATTATGTGATCCTTACTAGCTGGAAGTAAGGGAGATGGGGCATGAAGTTATTTCTAGGAGTTGGACACATACCAAGTTTAGCTCAGTTCTGGGCATCTTTGAAATACCTATACAAACTTGTTCCTACATAGTAACTTGCAACTTTGAATGAGAATGTGCTTGCTTACAGCAACGTGCCTATATGTTCTGAATGCCCGAATTGGGAATCTGTGTCAAAACTTTGTTAGGAATTATGTGATTCCTTTACTAGCTGGAAGTAAGGGAGATGGGGCACTGAAGTTATTTCTAGGAGTTGGACACATACCAAGTTTAGCTCAGTTCTGGGCATCTTTGAAATACCTATACAAACTTGTTCCTACATAGTAACTTGCAATCTTTGAATGAGAAATGCTGCTTGCTTACAGCAACGTGCTATATGTTCTGAATGCCCGAATTGGGAATCTGTGTCAAAACTTTGTTAGGAATTATGTGATCCTTACTAGCTGGAAGTAAGGGAGATGGGGGCATGAAGTTATTTCTAGGAGTTTGGACACATACCAAGTTTAGCTCAGTTCTGGGCATCTTTGAGAAATACCTATACAAAACTTGTTCCTACATAGTAACTTGCAACTTTGAATGAAAATGTGCTTGCTTACAGCAACGTGCTATATGTTCTGAATGCCCGAATTGGGAATCTGTGTCAAAACTTTGTTAGGAATTATGTGATCCTTACTAGCTGGAAGTAAGGGAGATGGGGCATGAAGTTATTTCTAGGAGTTGGGACACATACCAAGTTTAGCTCAGTTTCTGGGCATCTTTGAAATACCTATACAAACTTGTTCCTACATAGTAACTTGCATCTTTGAATGAGAAATGTGCTTGCTTACAGCAACGTGCTATATGTTCTGAATGCCCGAATTGGGAATCTGTGTCAAAACTTTGTTAGGAATTATGTGATCCTTACTAGCTGGAAGTAAGGGAGATGGGGCATGAAGTTATTTCTAGGAGTTGGACACATAACCAAGTTTAGCTCAGTTCTGGGCATCTTTGAAATACCTATACAAACTTGTTCCTACATAGTAACTTGCATCTTTGAATGAGAATGTGCTTGCTTACAGCAACGTGCTATATGTTCTGAATGCCCGAATTGGGAATCTGTGTCAAAAACTTTTGTTAGGAATTATGTGATCCTTACTAGCTGGAAGTAAGGGAGATGGGGCATGAAGTTATCTTCTAGGAGTTGGACACATACCAAGTTTAGCTCAGTTCTGGGCATCTTTGAAATACCTATACAAACTTGTTCCTACATAGTAACTTGCATCTTTGAATGAGAATGTGCTTGCTTACAGCAACGTTGCTATATGTTCTGAATGCCCGAATTGGCAATCTGTGTCAAAACTTTGGTTAGGAATTATGTGATCCTTACTAGCTGGAAGTAAGGGAGATGGGGCATGAAGTTATTTCTAGGAGTTGGACACATACCAAGTTTAGCTCAGTTCTGGGGCATCTTTGAAATACCTATACAAGACTTGTTCCTACATAGTAACTTGCAACTTTGAATGAGAATGTGCTTGCTTACAGCAACGTGCTATATGTTCTGAATGCCCGAATTGGGAATCTGTGTCAAAACTTTGTTAGGAATTATGTGATCCTTACTAGCTGGAAGTAAGTGGAGATGGGGCATGAAGTTATTTCTAGGAGTTGGACAGCATACCAAGGTTTAGCCTCAGTTCTGGGCATCTTTGAAATACCTATACAAAACTTGTTCCTACATAGTAACTTGCATCTTGTGAATGAGAAATCTGCTTGCTTACAGCAACGTGCTATATGTTCTGAATGCCCGAATTGGGAATCTGTGTCAAAACTTTGTCTAGGAATTATTGTGATCCTTACTAGCTGGAAGTAAGGGAGATGGGGCATGAAGTTAATTTCTAGGAGTTGGACACATACCAAGGTTTAGCTCAGTTCTGGGCATCTTTGAAATACCTATACAAACTTGTTCCTACATAGTAACTTGCAACTTTGAATGAAAATGTGCTTGCTTACAGCAACGTGCTATATGTTCTGAATGCCCGAATTGGGAATCTGTGTCAAAACTTTTGTTAGGAATTATGTGATCCTTACTAGCTGGAAGTAAGGGAGATGGGGCATGAAGTTATTTCTAGGAGTTGGACACATACCAAGTTTAGCTCAGTTCTGGTGGCATCTTTGAAATACCTATACAAAACTTGTTCCTACATAGATAACTTGCAACTTTGAATGAAAATGTGGCTTGCTTACAGCAACGTGCTATATGTTCTGAATGCCCGAATTGGGAATCTGTGTCAAAACTTTGTTAGGAATAATGTGATCCTTACTAGCTGGAAGTAAGGGAGATGGGGCATGAAGTTATTTCTAGGAGTTGGACACATACCAAGTTTAGCTCAGTTCTGGGCATCTTTGAAATACCTATACAAAACTTGTTCCTACATAGTAACTTGCATCTTTGAATGAGAATGTGCTTGCTTACAGCAACGTGCTATATGTTCTGAATGCCCGAATTGGGAATCTGTGTCAAAACTTTGTTAGGAATTATGTGATCCTTACTAGCTGGAAGTAAGGGAGATGGGGCATGAAGTTATTTCTAGGAGTTGGACACATACCAAGTTTAGCTCAGTTCTGGGCATCTTTGAAATACCTATACAAACTTGTTCCTACATAGTAACTTGCATCTTTGAATGAGAATGTGCTTGCTTACAGCAACGTGCTATATGTTCTGAATGCCCGAATTGGGAATCTGTGTCAAAACTTTGTTAGGAATTATGTGATCCTTACTAGCTGGAAGTAACGGAGATGGGGCATGAAGTTATTTCTAGGAGTTGGACACATACCAAGTTTAGCTCAGTTCTGGGCATCTTTGAAATACCTATACAAACTTGTTCCTACATAGTAACTTGCATCTTTGAATGAGAATGTGCTTGCTTACAGCAACGTGCTATATGTTCTGAATGCCCGAATTGGCAATCTGTGTCAAAACTTTGTTAGGAATTATGTGATCCTTACTAGCTGGAAGTAAGGGAGATGGGGCATGAAGTTATTTCTAGGAGTTGGACACATACCAAGTTTAGCTCAGTTCTGGGCATCTTTGAAATACCTATACAAACTTGTTCCTACATAGTAACTTGCAACTTTGAATGAGAATGTGCTTGCTTACAGCAACGTGCTATATGTTCTGAATGCCCGAATTGGGAATCTGTGTCAGAACTTTGTTAGGAATTATGTGATCCTTACTAGCTGGAAGTAAGGGAGATGGGGCATGAAGTTATTTCTAGGAGTTGGACACATACCAAGTTTAGCTCAGTTCTGGGCATCTTTGAAATACCTATACAAACTTGTTCCTACATAGTAACTTGCATCTTTGAATGAAAATGTGCTTGCTTACAGCAACGTGCTATATGTTCTGAATGCCCGAATTGGCAATCTGTGTCAAAACTTTGTTAGGAATTATGTGATCCTTACTAGCTGGAAGTAAGGGAGATGGGGCATGAAGTTATTTCTAGGAGTTGGACACATACCAAGTTTAGCTCAGTTCTGGGCATCTTTGAAATACCTATACAAACTTGTTCCTACATAGTAACTTGCATCTTTGAATGAGAATGTGCTTGCTTGCAGCAACGTGCTATATGTTCTGAATGCCCGAATTGGCAATCTGTGTCAAAACTTTGTTAGGAATTATGTGATCCTTACTAGCTGGAAGTAAGGGAGATGGGGCATGAAGTTATTTCTAGGAGTTGGACACATACCAAGTTTAGCTCAGTTCTGGGCATCTTTGAAATACCTATACAAACTTGTTCCTACATAGTAACATGCATCTTTGAATGAAAATGTGCTTGCTTACAGCAACGTGCTATATGTTCTGAATGCCCGAATTGGGAATCTGTGTCAAAACTTTGTTAGGAATTATGTGATCCTTACTAGCTGGAAGTAAGGGAGATGGGGCATGAAGTTATTTCTAGGAGTTGGACACATACCAAGTTTAGCTCAGTTCTGGGCATCTTTGAAATACCTATACAAACTTGTTCCTACATAGTAACTTGCATCTTTGAATGAGAATGTGCTTGCTTACAGCAACGTGCTATATGATCTGAATGCCCGAATTGGCAATCTGTGTCAAAACTTTGTTAGGAATTATGTGATCCTTACTAGCTGGAAGTAAGGGAGATGGGGCATGAAGTTATTTCTAGGAGTTGGACACATACCAAGATTAGCTCAGTTCTGGGCATCTTTGAAATACCTATACAAACTTGTTCCTACATAGTAACTTGCAACTTTGAATGAGAATGTGCTTGCTTACAGCAACGTGCTATATGTTCTGAATGCCCAATTTGGGATTCTGTGTCAAAACTTTGTTAGGATTTATGTGATCCTTACTAGCTGGAAGTAAGGGAGATGGAGCATGAAGTTATTTCTAGGAGTTGGACACATACGAAGTTTAGCTTAGTTCTGGGCATCTTTGAAATACCTATACAAACTTGTTCCTACATAGTAACTTGCATCTTTGAATGAGAATGTGCTTGCTTACAGCAACGTGCTATATGTTCTGAATGCCCGAATTGGCAATCTGTGTCAAAACTTTGTTAGGAATTATGTGATCCTTACTAGCTGGAAGTAAGGGAGATGGGGCATGAAGTTATTTCTAGGAGTTGGACACATACCAAGTTTAGCTCAGTTCTGGGCATCTTTGAAATACCTATACAAACTTGTTCCTACATAGTAACTTGCAACTTTGAATGAGAATGTGCTTGCTTACAGCAACGTGCTATATGTTCTGAATGCCCGAATTGGGAATCTGTGTCAGAACTTTGTTAGGAATTATGTGATCCTTACTAGCTGGAAGTAAGGGAGATGGAGCATGAAGTTATTTCTAGGAGTTGGACACATACCAAGTTTAGCTCAGTTCTGGGCATCTTTGAAATACCTATACACACTTGTTCCTACATAGTAACTTGCAACTTTGAATGAGAATGTGCTTGCTTACAGCAACGTGCTATATGTTCTGAATGCACGAATTGGCAATCTGTGTCAAAACTTTGTTAGGAATTATGTGATCCTTACTAGCTTGAAGTAAGGGAGATGGGGCATGAAGTTATTTCTAGGAGTTGGACACATACCAAGTTTAGCTCAGTTCTGGGCATCTTTGAAATACCTATACAAACTTGTTCCTACATAGTAACTTGCATCTTTGAATGAGAATGTGCTTGCTTACAGCAACGTGCTATATGTTCTGAATGCCCGAATTGGGAATCTGTGTCAAAACTTTGTTAGGAATTTTGTGATCCTTACTAGCTGGAAGTAAGGGAGATGGGGCATGAAGTTATTTCTAGGAGTTGGACACATACCAAGTTTAGCTCAGTTCTGGGCGTCTTTGAAATACCTATACAAACTTGTTCCTACATAGTAACTTGCAACTTTGAATGAAAATGTGCTTGCTTACAGCAACGTGCTATATGTTCTGAATGCCCGAATTGGGAATCTGTGTCAAAACTTTGTTAGGAATTTTGTGATCCTTACTAGCTGGAAGTAAGGGGATGGGGCATGAAGTTATTTCTAGGAGTTGGACACATACCAAGTTTAGCTCAGTTCTGGGCATCTTTGAAATACCTATACATACTTGTTCCTACATAGTAACTTGCATCTTTGAATGAGAATGTGCTTGCTTACAGCAACGTGCTATATGTTCTGAATGCCCGAATTGGGAATCTGTGTCAAAACTTTGTTAGGAATTATGTGATCCTTACTAGCTGGAAGTAAGGGAGATGGGGCATGAAGTTATTTCTAGGAGTTGGACACATACCAAGTTTAGCTCAGTTCTGGGCATCTTTGAAATACCTATACAAACTTGTTCCTACATAGTAACTTGCAACCTGAATGAGAATCTGCTTGCTTACAGCAACGTGCTATATGTTCTGAATGCCCGAATTGGGAATCTGTGTCAAAACTTTGTTAGGAATTATGTGATCCTTACTAGCTGGAAGTAAGGGAGATGGGGCATGAAGTTATTTCTAGGAGTTGGACACATACCAAGTTTAGCTCAGTTCTGGGCATCTTTGAAATACCTATACAAACTTGTTCCTACATAGTAACTTGCAACTTTGAATGAGAATCTGCTTGCTTACAGCAACGTGCTATATGTTCTGAATTCCCGAATTGGGAATCTGTGTCAAAACTTTGTTAGGAATTATGTGATCCTTACTAGCTGGAAGTAAGGGAGATGGGGCATGAAGTTATTTCTAGGAGTTGGACACATACCAAGTTTAGCTCAGTTCTGGGCATCTTTGAAATACCTATACAAACTTGTTCCTACATAGTAACTTGCATCTTTGAATGAGAAAGTGCTTGCTTACAGCAACGTGCTATATGTTCTGAATGCCCGAATTGGCAATCTGTGTCAAAACTTTGTTAGGAATTATGTGATCCTTACTAGCTGGAAGTAAGGGAGATGGGGCATGAAGTTATTTCTAGGAGTTGGACACATACCAAGTTTAGCTCAGTTCTGGGCATCTTTGAAATACCTATACAAACTTGTTCCTACATAGTAACTTGCATCTTTGAATGAGAATGTGCTTGCTTACAGCAACGTGCTATATGTTCTGAATGCCCGAATTGGGAATCTGTGTCAAAACTTTGTTAGGAATTATGTGATCCTTACTAGCTGGAAGTAAGGGAGATGGGGCATGAAGTTATTTCTAGGAGTTGGACACACACCAAGTTTAGCTCAGTTCTGGGCATCTTTGAAATACCTATACAAACTTGTTCCTACATAGTAACTTGCATCTTTGAATGAGAATGTGCTTGCTTACAGCAACGTGCTATATGTTCTCAATGCCCGAATTGGGAATCTGTGTCAAAACTTTGTTAGGAATTATGTGATCCTTACTAGCTGGAAGTAAGGGAGATGGGGCATGAAGTTATTTCTAGGAGTTGGACACATACCAAGGTTAGCTCAGTTCTGGGCATCTTTGAAATACCTATACAAACTTGTTCCTACATAGTAACTTGCAACTTTGAATGAGAATGTGCTTGCTTACAGCAGCGTGCTATATGTTCTGAATGCCCGAATTGGGAATCTGTGTCAAAACTTTGTTAGGAATTATGTGATCCTTACTAGCTGGAAGTAAGGGAGATGGGGCATGAAGTTATTTCTAGGAGTTGGACACATACCAAGTTTAGCTCAGTTCTGGGCATCTTTGAAATACCTATACAAACTTGTTCCTACATAGTAACTTGCAACTTTGAATGAGAATGTGCTTGCTTACAGCAACGTGCTATATGTTCTGAATGCCCGAATTGGGAATCTGTGTCAGAACTTTGTTAGGAATTATGTGATCCTTACTAGCTGGAAGTAAGGGAGATGGGGCATGAAGTTATTTCTAGGAGTTGGACACATACCAAGTTTAGCTCAGTTCTGGGCATCTTTGAAATACCTATACAAACTTGTTCCTACATAGTAACTTGCAACTTTGAATGAGAATGTGCTTGCTTACAGCAACGTGCTATATGTTCTGAATGCCCGAATTGGGAATCTGTGTCAAAACTTTGTTAGGAATTATGTGATCCTTACTAGCTGGAAGTAAGGGAGATGGGGCATGAAGTTATTTCTAGGAGTTGGACACATACCAAGTTTAGCTCAGTTCTGGGCATCTTTGAAATACCTATACAAACTTGTTCCTACATAGTAACTTGCATCTTTGAATGAGAATGTGCTTGCTTACAGCAACGTGCTATATGTTCTGAATGCCCGAATTGGGAATCTGTGTCAAAACTTTGTTAGGAATTATGTGATCCTTACTAGCTGGAAGTAAGGGAGATGGGGCATGAAGTTATTTCTAGGAGTTGGACACATACCAAGTTTAGCTCAGTTCTGGGCATCTTTGAAATACCTATACAAACTTGTTCCTACATAGTAACTTGCAACCTGAATGAGAATCTGCTTGCTTACAGCAACGTGCTATATGTTCTGAATGCCCGAATTGGGAATCTGTGTCAAAACTTTGTTAGGAATTATGTGATCCTTACTAGCTGGAAGTAAGGGAGATGGGGCATGTAGTTATTTCTAGGAGTTGGACACATACCAAGTTTAGCTCAGTTCTGGGCATCTTTGAAATACCTATACAAACTTGTTCCTACATAGTAACTTGCAACTTTGAATGAGAATCTGCTTGCTTACAGCAACGTGCTATATGTTCTGAATTCCCGAATTGGGAATCTGTGTCAAAACTTTGTTAGGAATTATGTGATCCTTACTAGCTGGAAGTAAGGGAGATGGGGCATGAAGTTATTTCTAGGAGTTGGACACATACCAAGTTTAGCTCAGTTCTGGGCATCTTTGAAATACCTATACAAACTTGTTCCTACATAGTAACTTGCATCTTTGAATGAGAATGTGCTTGCTTACAGCAACGTGCTATATGTTCTGAATGCCCGAATTGGCAATCTGTGTCAAAACTTTGTTAGGAATTATGTGATCCTTACTAGCTGGAAGTAAGGGAGATGGGTCATGAAGTTATTTCTAGGAGTTGGACACATACCAAGTTTAGCTCAGTTCTGGGCATCTTTGAAATACCTATACAAACTTGTTCCTACATAGTAACTTGCATCTTTGAATGAGAATGTGCTTGCTTACAGCAACGTGCTATATGTTCTGAATGCCCGAATTGGGAATCTGTGTCAAAACTTTGTTAGGAATTATGTGATCCTTACTAGCTGGAAGTAAGGGAGATGGGGCATGAAGTTATTTCTAGGAGTTGGACACATACCAAGTTTAGCTCAGTTCTGGGCATCTTTGAAATACCTATACAAACTTGTTCCTACATAGTAACTTGCATCTTTGAATGAGAGTCTGCTTGCTTACAGCAACGTGCTATATGTTCTGAATGCCCGAATTGGCAATCTGTGTCAGAACTTTGTTAGGAATTATGTGATCCTTACTAGCTGGAAGTAAGGGAGATGGGGCATGAAGTTATTTCTAGGAGTTGGACACATACCAAGTTTAGCTCAGTTCTGGGCATCTTTGAAATACCTATACAAACTTGTTCCTACATAGTAACATGCATCTTTGAATGAAAATGTGCTTGCTTACAGCAACGTGCTATATGTTCTGAATGCCCGAATTGGGAATCTGTGTCAAAACTTTGTTAGGAATTATGTGATCCTTACTAGCTGGAAGTAAGGGAGATGGGGCATGAAGTTATTTCTAGGAGTTGGACACATACCAAGTTTAGCTCAGTTCTGGGCATCTTTGAAATACCTATACAAACTTGTTCCTACATAGTAACTTGCATCTTTGAATGAGAATGTGCTTGCTTACAGCAACGTGCTATATGATCTGAATGCCCGAATTGGCAATCTGTGTCAAAACTTTGTTAGGAATTATGTGATCCTTACTGGCTGGAAGTAAGGGAGATGGGGCATGAAGTTATTTCTAGGAGTTGGACACATACCAAGATTAGCTCAGTTCTGGGCATCTTTGAAATACCTATACAAACTTGTTCCTACATAGTAACTTGCAACTTTGAATGAGAATGTGCTTGCTTACAGCAACGTGCTATATGTTCTGAATGCCCAATTTGGGATTCTGTGTCAAAACTTTGTTAGGATTTATGTGATCCTTACTAGCTGGAAGTAAGGGAGATGGAGCATGAAGTTATTTCTAGGAGTTGGACACATACGAAGTTTAGCTTAGTTCTGGGCATCTTTGAAATACCTATACAAACTTGTTCCTACATAGTAACTTGCATCTTTGAATGAGAATGTGCTTGCTTACAGCAACGTGCTATATGTTCTGAATGCCCGAATTGGCAATCTGTGTCAAAACTTTGTTAGGAATTATGTGATCCTTACTAGCTGGAAGTAAGGGAGATGGGGCATGAAGTTATTTCTAGGAGTTGGACACATACCAAGTTTAGCTCAGTTCTGGGCGTCTTTGAAATACCTATACAAAATTGTTCCTACATAGTAACTTGCAACTTTGAATGAAAATGTGCTTGCTTACAGCAACGTGCTATATGTTCTGAATGCCCGAATTGGGAATCTGTGTCAAAACTTTGTTAGGAATTTTGTGATCCTTACTAGCTGGAAGTAAGGGGATGGGGCATGAAGTTATTTCTAGGAGTTGGACACATACCAAGTTTAGCTCAGTTCTGGGCATCTTTGAAATACCTATACATACTTGTTCCTACATAGTAACTTGCATCTTTGAATGAGAATGTGCTTGCTTACAGCAACGTGCTATATGTTCTGAATGCCCGAATTGGGAATCTGTGTCAAAACTTTGTTAGGAATTATGTGATCCTTACTAGCTGGAAGTAAGGGAGATGGGGCATGAAGTTATTTCTAGGAGTTGGACACATACCAAGTTTAGCTCAGTTCTGGGCATCTTTGAAATACCTATACAAACTTGTTCCTACATAGTAACTTGCAACATGAATGAGAATCTGCTTGCTTACAGCAACGTGCTATATGTTCTGAATGCCCGAATTGGGAATCTGTGTCAAAACTTTGTTAGGAATTATGTGATCCTTACTAGCTGGAAGTAAGGGAGATGGGGCATGAAGTTATTTCTAGGAGTTGGACACATACCAAGTTTAGCTCAGTTCTGGGCATCTTTGAAATACCTATACAAACTTGTTCCTACATAGTAACTTGCAACTTTGAATGAGAATCTGCTTGCTTACAGCAACGTGCTATATGTTCTGAATTCCCGAATTGGGAATCTGTGTCAAAACTTTGTTAGGAATTATGTGATCCTTACTAGCTGGAAGTAAGGGAGATGGGGCATGAAGTTATTTCTAGGAGTTGGACACATACCAAGTTTAGCTCAGTTCTGGGCATCTTTGAAATACCTATACAAACTTGTTCCTACATAGTAACTTGCATCTTTGAATGAGAAAGTGCTTGCTTACAGCAACGTGCTATATGTTCTGAATGCCCGAATTGGCAATCTGTGTCAAAACTTTGTTAGGAATTATGTGATCCTTACTAGCTGGAAGTAAGGGAGATGGGGCATGAAGTTATTTCTAGGAGTTGGACACATACCAAGTTTAGCTCAGTTCTGGGCATCTTTGAAATACCTATACAAACTTGTTCCTACATAGTAACTTGCATCTTTGAATGAGAATCTGCTTGCTTACAGCAACGTGCTATATGTTCTGAATGCCCGAATTGGGAATCTGTGTCAAAACTTTGTTAGGAATTATGTGATCCTTACTAGCTGGAAGTAAGGGAGATGGGGCATGAAGTTATTTCTAGGAGTTGGACACACACCAAGTTTAGCTCAGTTCTGGGCATCTTTGAAATACCTATACAAACTTGTTCCTACATAGTAACTTGTATCTTTGAATGAGAATGTGCTTGCTTACAGCAACGTGCTATATGTTCTCAATGCCCGAATTGGGAATCTGTGTCAAAACTTTGTTAGGAATTATGTGATCCTTACTAGCTGGAAGTAAGGGAGATGGGGCATGAAGTTATTTCTAGGAGTTGGACACACACCAAGTTTAGCTCAGTTCTGGGCATCTTTGAAATACCTATACAAACTTGTTCCTACATAGTAACTTGCAACTTTGAATGAGAATGTGCTTGCTTACAGCAGCGTGCTATATGTTCTGAATGCCCGAATTGGGAATCTGTGTCAAAACTTTGTTAGGAATTATGTGATCCTTACTAGCTGGAAGTAAGGGAGATGGGGCATGAAGTTATTTCTAGGAGTTGGACACATACCAAGTTTAGCTCAGTTCTGGGCATCTTTGAAATACCTATACAAACTTGTTCCTACATAGTAACTTGCAACTTTGAATGAGAATGTGCTTGCTTACAGCAACGTGCTATATGTTCTGAATGCCCGAATTGGGAATCTGTGTCAGAACTTTGTTAGGAATTATGTGATCCTTACTAGCTGGAAGTAAGGGAGATGGGGCATGAAGTTATTTCTAGGAGTTGGACACATACCAAGTTTAGCTCAGTTCTGGGCATCTTTGAAATACCTATACAAACTTGTTCCTACATAGTAACTTGCAACTTTGAATGAGAATGTGCTTGCTTACAGCAACGTGCTATATGTTCTGAATGCCCGAATAGGGAATCTGTGTCAAAACTTTGTTAGGAATTATGTGATCCTTACTAGCTGGAAGTAAGGGAGATGGGGCATGAAGTTATTTCTAGGAGTTGGACACATACCAAGTTTAGCTCAGTTCTGGGCATCTTTGAAATACCTATACAAACTTGTTCCTACATAGTAACTTGCATCTTTGAATGAGAATGTGCTTGCTTACAGCAACGTGCTATATGTTCTGAATGCCCGAATTGGGAATCTGTCTCAAAACTTTGTTAGGAATTATGTGATCCTTACTAGCTGGAAGTAAGGGAGATGGGGCATGAAGTTATTTCTAGGAGTTGGACACATACCAAGTTTAGCTCAGTTCTGGGCATCTTTGAAATACCTATACAAACTTGTTCCTACATAGTAACTTGCAACCTGAATGAGAATCTGCTTGCTTACAGCAACGTGCTATATGTTCTGAATGCCCGAATTGGGAATCTGTGTCAAAACTTTGTTAGGAATTATGTGATCCTTACTAGCTGGAAGTAAGGGAGATGGGGCATGAAGTTATTTCTAGGAGTTGGACACATACCAAGTTTAGCTCGGTTCTGGGCATCTTTGAAATACCTATACAAACTTGTTCCTACATAGTAACTTGCAACTTTGAATGAGAATCTGCTTGCTTACAGCAACGTGCTATATGTTCTGAATTCCCGAATTGGGAATCTGTGTCAAAACTTTGTTAGGAATTATGTGATCCTTACTAGCTGGAAGTAAGGGAGATGGGGCATGAAGTTATTTCTAGGAGTTGGACACATACCAAGTTTAGCTCAGTTCTGGGCATCTTTGAAATACCTATACAAACTTGTTCCTACATAGTAACTTGCATCTTTGAATGAGAATGTGCTTGCTTACAGCAACGTGCTATATGTTCTGAATGCCCGAATTGGCAATCTGTGTCAAAACTTTGTTAGGAATTATGTGATCCTTACTAGCTGGAAGTAAGGGAGATGGGTCATGAAGTTATTTCTAGGAGTTGGACACATACCAAGTTTAGCTCAGTTCTGGGCATCTTTGAAATACCTATACAAACTTGTTCCTACATAGTAACTTGCATCTTTGAATGAGAATGTGCTTGCTTACAGCAACGTGCTATATGTTCTGAATGCCCGAATTGGGAATCTGTGTCAAAACTTTGTTAGGAATTATGTGATCCTTACTAGCTGGAAGTAAGGGAGATGGGGCATGAAGTTATTTATAGGAATTGGACACACACCAAGTTTAGCTCAGTTCTGGGCATCTTTGAAATACCTATACAAACTTGTTCCTACATAGTAACTTGCAACTTTGATTGAAAATGTGCTTGCTTACAGCAACGTGCTATATGTTCTGAATTCCCGAATTGGCAATCTGTGTCAAAACTTTGTTAGGAATTATGTGATCCTTACTAGCTGGAAGTAAGGGAGATGGGGCATGAAGTTATTTCTAGGAGTTGGACACATACCAAGTTTAGCTCAGTTCTGGGCATCTTTGAAATACCTATACAAACTTGTTCCTACATTGTAACTTGCATCTTTGAATGAGAATGTGCTTGCTTACAGCAACGTGCTATATGTTCTGAATGCCCGAATTGGGAATCTGTGTCAAAACTTTGTTAGGAATTATGTGATCCTTACTAGCTGGAAGTAAGGGAGATGGGGCATGAAGTTATTTCTAGGAGTTGGACACATACCAAGTTTAGCTCAGTTCTGGGCATCTTTGAAATACCTATACAAACTTGTTCCTACATAGTAACTTGCAACTTTGAATGAGAATGTGCTTGCTTACAGCAGCGTGCTATATGTTCTGAATGCCCGAATTGGGAATCTGTGTCAAAACTTTGTTAGGAATTATGTGATCCTTACTAGCTGGAAGTAAGGGAGATGGGGCATGAAGTTATTTCTAGGAGTTGGACACATACCAAGTTTAGCTCAGTTCTGGGCATCTTTGAAATACCTATACAAACTTGTTCCTACATAGTAACTTGCAACTTTGAATGAGAATGTGCTTGCTTACAGCAACGTGCTATATGTTCTGAATGCCCGAATTGGGAATCTGTGTCAGAACTTTGTTAGGAATTATGTGATCCTTACTAGATGGAAGTAAGGGAGATGGGGCATGAAGTTATTTCCAGGAGTTGGAGACATACCAAGTTTAGCTCAGTTCTGGGCATCTTTGAAATACCTATACAAACTTGTTCCTACATAGTAACTTGCAACTTTGAATGAGAATGTGCTTGCTTACAGCAACGTGCTATATGTTCTGAATGCCCGAATTGGGAATCTGTGTCAAAACTTTGTTAGGAAATATGTGATCCTTACTAGCTGGAACTAAGGAAGATGGGGCATGAAGTTATTTCTAGGAGTTGGAGACGTACCAAGTTTAGATCAGTTCTGGGCATCTTTGAAATACCTATACAAACTTGTTCCTACATAGTAACTTGCATCTTTGAATGAGAATGTGCTTGCTTACAGCAACGTGCTATATGTTCTGAATGCCCGAATTGGCAATCTGTGTCAAAACTTTGTTAGGAATTATGTGATCCTTACTAGCTGGAAGTAAGGGAGATGGGGCATGAAGTTATTTCTAGAGGTTGGACACATACAACGTTTAGCTCAGTTCTGGGCATCTTTGAAATATCTATACAAACTTGTTACTACATAGTAACTTGCAACTGTGAATGAGAATGTGCTTGCTTACAGCAACGTGCTATATGTTCTGAATGCACGAATTGGGAATCTGTGTTCAAAACTTTGTTAGGAATTATGTGATCCTTACTAGCTGGAAGTAAGGGAGATGGGGTATGAAGTTATTTCTACAGGTTGGACACATACAACGTTTAGCTCAGTTCTGGGCATCTTTGAAATACCTATACAAACTTGTTCCTACATAGTAACTTGCAACTGTGAATGAGAATGTGCTTGCTTACAGCAACGTGCTATATGTTCTGAATGCCCGAATTGGCAATCTGTGTCAAAACTTTGTTAGGAATTATGTGATCCTTACTAGCTGGAAGTAAGGGAGTTGGGGCATGAAGTTATTTCTAGGAGTTGGAGACATACCAAGTTTAGCTCAGTTCTGGGCATCTTTGAAATACCTATACAAACTTGTTCCTACATAGTAACTTCCAACTTTGAATGAGAATGTGCTTGCTTACAGCAACGTGCTATATGTTCTGAATGCCCGAATTGGGAATCTGTCTCAAAACTTTGTTAGGAATTATGTGATCCTTACTAGCTGGAAGTAAGGGAGTTCGGGCATGAAGTTATTTCTAGGAGTTGGACACATACAACGTTTAGCTCAGTTCAGGGCATCTTTGAAATACCTTTACAAACATGTTCCTATATAGTAACTTGCAACTTTGAATGAGAATGTGCTTGCTTACAGCAACGTGCTATATGTTCTGAATGCCCGAATTGGGAATCTGTGTCAAAACTTTGTTAGAAATTATGTGATCCTTACTAGCTGGAAGTAAGGGAGATGGGGCATGAAGTTATTTCCGGGAGTTGGAGACATACAACGTTAAGCTCAGTTCTGGGCATCTTTCAAATACCTATACAAACTTGTTCCTACATAGTAACTTGCAACTTTGAATGAGAATGTGCTTGCTTACAGCAACGTGCTATGTGATCTGAATGCCCGAAGTGGGAATCTGTGTCAAAACTTTGATAGGAATTATGTGATCCTTACTAGCTGGAAGTAAGGGAGATGGGGCATGAAGTTATTTCTAGGAGTTGGAGACATACCAAGTTTAGCTCAGTTCTGGGCATCTTTGTAATACCTATACAAACTTGTTCCTACATAGTAACTTGCAACTTTGAATGAGAATGTGCTTGCTTACAGCAACGTGCTATATGTTCTGAATGCCCGAATTGTTAATCTGTGTCAAATCTTTGTTAGGAATTATGTGATCCTTACAAGCTGGAAGTAAGGGAGTTGGGTCATGAAGTTATTTCTAGGAGCAGGAGACATACAACGTTTAGCTCAGTTCTGGGCATCTTTGAAATACCTATACAAACTTGTTCCAACATAGTAACTTGCAACTTTGAATGAGAATGTGCTTGCTTACAGCAACGTGCTATATGTTCTGAATGCCCGAATTGGGAATCTGTGTCAAAACTTTTTAGGAATTATGTGATCCTTAGTAGCTGGAAGTAAGGGATATGGGGCATGAAGTTATTTCTAGGAGTTGGAGACATACCAAGTTTAGCTCAGTTCTGGGCATCTTTGAAATACCTATACATACTTGTTCCTACATAGTAACTTGCATCTTTGAATGAGAATGTGCTTGCTTATAGCAACGTGCTATATGTTCTGAATGCCCGAATTGGGAATCTGTGTTCAAAACTTTGTTAGGAATTATGTGATCCTTACTAGCTGGAAGTAAGGGAGATGGGGCATGAAGTTATTTCTAGAGGTTGGACACATACAACGTTTAGCTCAGTTCTGGGCATCTTTGAAATACCTATACAAACTTGTTCCTACATAGTAACTTTCAACTGTGAATGAGATTGTGCTTGCTTACAGCAACGTGCTATATGTTCTGAATGCCCGAATTGGGAATCTGTGTCAAAACTTTGTTAGGAATTATGTGATCCTTACTAGCTGGAAGTAAGGGAGATGGGGCATGAAGTTATTTCTAGGAGTTGGAGACATACCAAGTTTAGCTCAGTTCTGGGCATCTTTGAAATACCTATACAAACTTGTTAATACATAGTAACTTGCATCTTTGAATGAGAATGTGCTTGCTTACAGCAACGTGCTATATGTTCTGAATGCCCGAATTGGGAATCTGTGTTCAAAACTTTGTTAGGAATTATGTGATCCTTACTAGCTGGAAGTAAGGGAGATGGGGCATGAAGTTATTTCTAGAGGTTGGACACATACAACGTTTAGCTCAGTTCTGGGCATCTTTGAAATACCTATACAAACTTGTTCCTACATAGTAACTTGCAACTTTGAATGAGAATGTGCTTGCTTATAGCAACGTGCTATATGTTCTGAATGCCCGAATTGGGAATCTGTGTCAAAACTTTGTTAGTAATTATGTGATCCTTACTAGATGGAAGTAATGGAGATCGGGCATGAAGTTATTTCTAGAGGTAGGACACATACAACGTTTAGCTCAGTTCTGGGCATCTTTGAAATACTTATACAAACTTGTTCCTACATAGTAACTTGCAACTTTGAATGAGAATGTGCTTGCCTACAGCATTGTGCTGTATGTTCTGAATGCCCGAATTGGGAATCTGTGTCAAAACTTTGTTAGGAATTATGTGATCCTTACTAGATGGAAGTAAGGGAGATGGTGCATGAAGTTATTTCTAGGAGTTGGAGACATACAACGTTTAGCTCAGTTTTAAGCATCTTTGAAATACCTATACAAACTTGTTCCTACATAGTAACTTGCAACTTTGAATGAGAATGTGCTTGCTTACAGCAACGTGCTATATGTTCTGAATGCCCGAATTGGGAATCTGTGTCAAATCTTTGTTAGGAATTATGTGATCCTTACAAGCTGGAAGTAAGGGAGTTGGGGCATGAAGTTATTTCTAGGAGTTGTAGACATACAACGTTTAGCTCAGTTCTGGGCATCTTTGAAATACCTATACCAACTTGTTCCTACATAGTAACTTGCAACTTTGAATGACAATGTGCTTGCTTACAGCAACGTGCTATATGTTCTGAATGCCCGAATTGGGAATCTGTGTCAAAACTTTGTTAGGAATTATGTGATCCTTACTAGCTGGAAGTAACGGAGATGGGGCATGAAGTTATTTCTAGGAGTTGGAGACATACAACGTTTAGCTCAGTTCTGGGCATCTTTGAAATACCTATACAAACTTGTTCCTACATAGTAACTTGCAACTTTGAATGAGAATGTGCTTGCTTACAGCAACGTGCTATATGTTCTGAATGCCCGAATTGGGAATCTGTGTCAAAACTTTGTTAGGAATTATGTGATCCTTACTAGCTGGAAGTAAGGGAGATGGGGCATGAAGTTATTTCTAGGAGTTGGAGACATACCAAGTTTAGCTCAGTTCTGGGCATCTTTGAAATACCTATACAAACTTGTTCCTACATAGTAACTTGCAACTTTGAATGAGAATGTGCTTGCTTACAGCAACGTGCTATATGTTCTGAATGCCCGAATTGGGAATCTGTGTTCAAAACTTTGTTTGAAATTATGTGATCCTTACTAGCTGGAAGTAAGGGAGATGGGGCATGAAGTTATTTCTAGAGGTTGGACACATACCAAGTTTAGCTCAGTTCTGGGCATCTTTGAAATACCTATACAAACTTGTTCCTACATAGTAACTTGCAACTGTGAATGAGAATGTGCTTGCTTACAGCAACGTGCTATATGTTCTGAATGCCCGAATTGGGAATCTGTGTCAAAAATTGTTAGGAATTATGTGATCCTTACTAGCTGGAAGTAAGGGAGATGGGGCATGAAGTTGTTTCTAGGAGTTGGAGACATACCAAGTTTAGCTCAATTCTGGGCATCTTTGAAATACCTATACAAACTTGTTCCTACATAGTAACTTGCAACTGTGAATGAGAATGTGCTTGCTTACAACAACGTGCTATATGTTCTGAATGCCCGAATTGGTAATCTGTGTCAAAACTTTGTTAGGAATTATGTGATCCTTACTAGCTGGAAGTAAGGGAGATGGGGCATGAAGTTATTTCTAGGAGTTGGAGACATACAACCTTTAGCTCAGTTCTGGGCATCTTTGAAATGCCTATACAAACTTGTTCCTACATAGTAACTTGCAACTTTGAATGAGAATGTGCTTGCTTACAGCAACGTGCTATATGTTCTGAATACCCGAATTGGGAATCTGTGTCAAAACTTTGTTAGGAATTATGTGATCCTTACTAGGTGGAAGTAATGGAGTTGGGGCATGAAGTTATTTCTAGAGGTTGGACACATATCAAGTTTAGCTCAGTTCTGGGCATCTTTGAAAGTCCTATTCAAACTAGTTCCTACATAGTAACTTGCAACTGTGAATGAGAATGTGCTTGCTTACAGCAACTTGCATTATGTTCTGAATACCCGAATTTGGAATCTGTGTCTAAACGTTGTTAGGAATTATGTGATCCTTACTAGCTGGAAGTAAGGTAGTTGGGCCATGAAGTTATTTCTAGGAGTTGGAGACATACCAAATTTAGCTCAGTTCTGGGCATCTTTGAAATACCTATACAAACTTGTTCCTACATAGTAACTTGCAACTTTAAATGAGAATGTGCTTGCTTACAGCAACGTGCTATATGTTCTGAAAGCCCGATTTGGGAATCTGTGTCAAAACTTTGTTAGGAATTATGTGATCCTTACTCGCTGGAAGTAAGTGAGATGGGGCATGAAGTTATTTCTAGGAGTTGGAGACATACAACCTTTAGCTGAGTTCTGGGCATCTTTGAAATACCTATACAAACTTGTTCCTACATAGTAACTTGCAACTTTGAATGAGAATGTGCTTGCTTACAGCAACGTGCTATATGTTCTGAATTCCCGAAGTGGGAATCTGTGTCAAAACTTTGTTAGGAATTATGTGATCGTTACTAGATTTAAGTAAGGGAGATGGTGCATGAAGTTATTTCTAGGAGTTGGAGACATACAACGTTTAGCTCAGTTCTGGGCATCTTTGAAATACCTATACAAACTTGTTCCTACATAGTAGCTTGCAACATTGAATGAGAATGTGCTTGCTTACAGCAACGTGCTATATGTTCTGAATGCCCGAATTGGGAATCTGTGTCAAAACTTTGTTAGGATTTATGTGATCCTTACTAGATGAAAGTAACTGAGATGGGGCATGAAGTTATTTCTAGGAGTTGGAGACATACAATGTTTAGCTCAGTTCTGTGCATCTATGAAATACCTATACAAACTTGTTCCTACATAGTAACTTGCAACTTTGAATGAGAATGTGCTTGCTTACAGCAACGTGCTATATGTTCTGAATGCCCGAATTGGGAATCTGTGTCAAAACTTTGTTAGAAATTATGTGATCCTTACTAGCTGGAAGCAAGGGAGATGGGGCATGAAGTTATTTCTAGGAGTTGGAGACATACCAAGTTTAGCTCAGTTCTGGGCATCTTTGAAATACCTATACAAACTTGTTCCTACATATTAACTTGCAACTATGAATGAGAATGTGCTTGCTTACAGCAACGTGCTATATGTTCTGAATGCCCGAATTGGGAATCTGTGTCAAAACTTTGTTAGGAATTATGTGATCCTTACTAGCTGGAAGTAAGGGTGATGGGGCATGAAGGTATTTCTAGGAGTTGGACACATACCAAGTTTAGCACAGTTCTGGGCATCTTTGAAATACCTATACAAACTTGTTCCTACATAGTAACTTGCAACTTTGACTGAGAATGTGCCTGCTTACAGCAACGTGCTATATGTTCTGAATGCCCGAATTGGGAATCTGTGTCAAAACTTTGTTAGGAATTATGTGATCCTTACTAGCTGGAAGTAAGTGAGATGGGGCATGAAGTTATGTCTAGGAGTTGGAGACATACCAAGTTTAGCTCAATTCTGGGCATCTTTGAAATACCTATACAAACTTGTTCCTACATAGTATCTTGCAACTGTGAATGAGAATGTGCTTGCTTACAGCAACGTGCTATAAGTTCTGAATGTCCGAATTGGGAATCTGTGTCAAAACTTTGTTAGGAATTATGTGATCCTTACTAGCTGGAAGTAAGGGAGATGGGGCATGAAGTTATTTCTAGGAGTTGGAGACATACCAAGTTTAGCTCAGTTCTGGGCATCTTTGAAATACCTATACAAACTTGTTCCTACATAGTAACTTGCAACTTTGAATGAGAATGTGCTTGCTTACAGCAACGTGCTATATGTTCTGAATGCCCGAATTGGGAATCTGTGTCAAAACTTTGTTAGGAATTATGTGATCCTTACTAGCTAGAAGTAAGGGAGATGGGGCATGAAGTTATTTCTAGGAGTTGGAGACACACCAAGTTTAGCTCAGTTCTGGGCATCTTTGAAATACCTATACAAACTTGTTCCTACATAGTAACTTGCAACTTTGAATGAGAATGTGCTTGCTTACAGCAACGTGCTATATGTTCTGAATGCCCGAATTGGGAATCTGTGTCAAAACTTTGTTAGAAATTATGTGATCCTTACTAGCTGGAAGTAAGGGAGATGGGGCATGAAGTTATTTCTAGGAGTTGGAGACATACCAAGTTTAGCTCAGTTCTGGGCATTTTTGAAATACATATACAAACTTGTTCCTACATAGTAACTTGCAACTTTGAATGAGAATGTGCTTGCTTACAGCAACGTGCTATATGTTCTGAATGCCCGAATTGGGAATCTGTGTCAAAACTTTGTTAGGAATTATGTGATCCTTACTAGGTGGAAGTAATGGAGTTGGGGCATGATGTTATTTCTAGAGATTGGACACATACCAAGTTTAGCTCAGTTCTGGGCATCTTTGAAAGTCCTATTCAAACTAGTTCCTACATAGTAACTTGCAACTGTGAATGAGAATGTGCTTGCTTACAGCAACGTGCATTATGTTCTGAATACCCGAATTCGGAATCTGTGTCAAAACTTTGTTAGGAATTATGTGATCCTTACTAGCTGGAAGTAAGGGAGTTGGGCCATGAAGTTATTTCTAGGAGTTGGAGACATACCAAATTTAGCTCATTTCTGGGCATCTTTGAAATACCTATACAAACTTGTTCCTACATAGTAACTTGCAACTTTGAATGAGAATGTGCATGCTTACAGCAACGTGCTATATGTTCTGAATGCCCGAATTGGGAATCTGTGTCAAAACTTTGTTAGGAATTATGTGATCCTTACTAGCTGGAAGTAAGGGAGATGGGGCATGAAGTTATTTCTAGGAGTTGGAGACATACCAAGTTTAGCTCAGTTCTGGGCATCTTTGAAATACCTATACAAACTTGTTCCTACATAGTAACTTGCAACTTTGATTGAGAATGTGCTTGCTTACAGCAACGTGCTATATGTTCTGAATGCCCGAATTGGGAATCAGTGTCAAAACTTTGTTAGAAATTATGTGATCCTTACTAGCTGGAAGTAAGGGTGATGGGGCATGAAGGTATTTCTAGGAGTTGGACACATACCAAGTTTAGCACAGTTCTGGGCATCTTTGAAATACCTATACAAACTTGTTCCTACATAGTAACTTGCAACTTTGATTGAGAATGTGCTTACTTATAGCAACGTGCTATATGTTTTGAATGCCCGAATTGGGAATCTGTGTCAAAACTTTGTTAGGAATTATGTGATCCTTACTAGCTGGAAGTAAGGGAGATGGGGCATGAAGTTATTTCTAGGAGTTGGAGACATACCAAGTTTAGCTCAATTCTGGGCATCTTTGAAATACCTATACAAACTTGTTCCTACATAGTAACTTGCAACTGTGAATGAGAATGTGCTTGCTTACAACAACGTGCTATATGTTCTGAATGCCCGAATTGGGAATCTGTGTCAAAACTTTGTTAGGAATTATGTGATCCTTACTAGCTGGAAGTAAGGGAGATGGGGCATGAAGTTATTTCTAGGAGTTGGAGACATACAACCTTTAGCTCAGTTCTGGGCATCTTTGAAATACCTATACAAACTTGTTCCTACATAGTAACTTGCAACTTTGAATGAGAATGTGCTTGCTTACAGCAACGTGCTATATGTTCTGAATACACGAATTGGGAATCTGTGTCAAAACTTTGTTAGGAATTATGTGATCCTTACTAGGTGGAAGTAATGGAGTTGGGGCATGAAGTTATTTCTAGAGGTTGGACACATATCAAGTTTAGCTCAGTTCTGGGCATCTTTGAAAGTCCTATTCAAACTAGTTCCTACATAGTAACATGCAACTGTGAATGAGAATGTGCTTGCTTACAGCAACTTGCATTATGTTGTGAATACCCGAATTCGAAATCTGTGTCTAAACGTTGTTAGGAATTATGTGATCCTTACTAGCTGGAAGTAAGGTAGTTGGGCCATGAAGTTATTTCTAGGAGTTGGAGACATACCAAATTTAGCTCAGTTCTGGGCATCTTTGAAATACCTATACAAACTTGTTCCTACATAGTAACTTGCAACTTTGAATGAGAATGTGCTTGCTTACAGCAACGTGCTATATGTTCTGAAAGCCCGATTTGGGAATCTGTGTCAAAACTTTGTTAGGAATTATGTGATCCTTACTCGCTGGAAGTAAGTGAGATGGGGCATGAAGTTATTTCTAGGAGTTGGAGACATACAACCTTTAGCTGAGTTCTGGGCATCTTTGAAATACCTATACAAACTTGTTCCTACATAGTAACTTGCAACTTTGAATGAGAATGTGCTTGCTTACAGCAACGTGCTATATGTTCTGAATGCCCGAATTGGGAATCTGTGTCAAAACTTTGTTAGGAATTATGTGATCGTTACTAGATTTAAGTAAGGGAGATGGTGCATGAAGTTATTTCTAGGAGTTGGAGACATACAACGTTTAGCTCAGTTCTGGGCTTCTTTGAAATACCTATACAAACTTGTTCCTACATAGTAGCTTGCAACATTGAATGAGAATGTGCTTGCTTACAGCAACGTGCTATATGTTCTGAATGCCCGAATTGGGAATCTGTGTCAAACTTTGTTAGGAATTATGTGATCCTTACTAGATGAAAGTAACTGAGATGGGGCATGAAGTTATTTCTAGGAGTTGGAGACATACAATGTTTAGCTCAGTTCTGTGCATCTGTGAAATACCTATACAAACTTGTTCCTACATAGTAACTTGCAACTTTGAATGAGAATGTGCTTGCTTACAGCAACGTGCTATATGTTCTGAATGCCCGAATTGGGAATCTGTGTCAAAACTTTGTTAGAAATTATGTGATCCTTACTAGCTGGAAGTAAGGGAGATGGGGCATGAAGTTATTTCTAGGAGTTGGAGACATACCAAGTTTAGCTCAGTTCTGGGCATCTTTGAAATACCTATACAAACTTGTTCCTACATATTAACTTGCAACTATGAATGAGAATGTGCTTGCTTACAGCAACGTGCTATATGTTCTGAATGCCCGAATTGGGAATCTGTGTCAAAACTTTGTTAGGAATTATGTGATCCTTACTAGCTGGAAGTAAGGGTGATGGGGCATGAAGGTATTTCTAGGAGTTGGACACATACCAAGTTTAGCACAGTTCTGGGCATCTTTGAAATACCTATACAAACTTGTTCCTACATAGTAACTTGCAACTTTGAATGAGAATGTGCTTGCTTACATCAACGTGCTATATGTTCTGTATGCCCGAATTGGGAATCTGTGTCAAAACTTTGTTAGGAATTATGTGATCCTAACTAGCTGAAAGTAAGGGAGATGGGGCATGAAGTTATTTCTAGGAGTTGGAGACATACCAAGTTTAGCTCAGTTCTGGGCATCTTTGAAATACCTATACAAACTTGTTCCTACATAGTAACTTGCATATTTGAATGAGAATCTGCTTGCTTACAGCAACGTGCTATATGTTCTGAATGCCCGAATTGGGAATCTGTGTCAAAACTTTGTTAGGAATTATGTGATCCTTACTAGCTGGAAGTAAGGGAGATGGGGCATGAAGTTATTTCTAGGAGTTGGAGACATACCAAGTTTAGCTCAGTTCTGGGCATCTTTGAAATACCTATACAAACTTGTTCCTACATAGTAACTTGCAACTTTGATTGAGAATGTGCTTGCTTACAGCAACGTGCTATATGTTCTGAATGCCCGAATTGGGAATCAGTGTCAAAACTTTGTTAGGAATTATGTGATCCTTACTAGCTGGAAGTAAGGGTGATGGGGCATGAAGGTATTTCTAGGAGTTGGACACATACCAAGTTTAGCACAGTTCTGGGCATCTTTGAAATACCTATACAAACTTGTTCCTACATAGTAACTTGCAACTTTGATTGAGAATGTGCTTGCTTATAGCAACGTGCTATATGTTTTGAATGCCCGAATTGGGAATCTGTGTCAAAACTTTGTTAGGAATTATGTGATCCTTACTAGCTGGAAGTAAGGGAGATGGGGCATGAAGTTATTTCTAGGAGTTGGAGACATACCAAGTTTAGCTCAATTCTGGGCATCTTTGAAATACCTATACAAACTTGTTCCTACATAGTAACTTGCAACTGTGAATGAGAATGTGCTTGCTTACAACAACGTGCTATATGTTCTGAATGCCCGAATTGGGAATCTGTGTCAAAACTTTGTTAGGAATTATGTGATCCTTACTAGCTGGAAGTAAGGGAGATGGGGCATGAAGTTATTTCTAGGAGTTGGAGACATACAACCTTTAGCTCAGTTCTGGGCATCTTTGAAATACCTATACAAACTTGTTCCTACATAGTAACTTGCAACTTTGAATGAGAATGTGCTTGCTTACAGCAACGTGCTATATGTTCTGAATACACGAATTGGGAATCTGTGTCAAAACTTTGTTAGGAATTATGTGATCCTTACTAGGTGGAAGTAATGGAGTTGGGGCATGAAGTTATTTCTAGAGGTTGGACACATATCAAGTTTAGCTCAGTTCTGGGCATCTTTGAAAGTCCTATTCAAACTAGTTCCTACATAGTAACTTGCAACTGTGAATGAGAATGTGCTTGCTTACAGCAACTTGCATTATGTTGTGAATACCCGAATTCGAAATCTGTGTCTAAAAGTTGTTAGGAATTATGTGATCCTTACTAGCTGGAAGTAAGGTAGTTGGGCCATGAAGTTATTTCTAGGAGTTGGAGACATACCAAATTTAGCTCAGTTCTGGGCATCTTTGAAATACCTATACAAACTTGTTCCTACATAGTAACTTGCAACTTTGAATGAGAATGTGCTTGCTTACAGCAACGTGCTATATGTTCTGAAAGCCCGATTTGGGAATCTGTGTCAAAACTTTGTTAGGAATTATGTGATCCTTACTCGCTGGAAGTAAGTGAGATGGGGCATGAAGTTATTTCTAGGAGTTGGAGACATACAACCTTTAGCTGAGTTCTGGGCATCTTTGAAATACCTATACAAACTTGTTCCTACATAGTAACTTGCAACTTTGAATGAGAATGTGCTTGCTTACAGCAACGTGCTATATGTTCTGAATGCCCGAATTGGGAATCTGTGTCAAAACTTTGTTAGGAATTATGTGATCGTTACTAGATTTAAGTAAGGGAGATGGTGCATGAAGTTATTTCTAGGAGTTGGAGACATACAACGTTTAGCTCAGTTCTGGGCTTCTTTGAAATACCTATACAAACTTGTTCCTACATAGTAGCTTGCAACATTGAATGAGAATGTGCTTGCTTACAGCAACGTGCTATATGTTCTGAATGCCCGAATTGGGAATCTGTGTCAAACTTTGTTAGGAATTATGTGATCCTTACTAGATGAAAGTAACTGAGATGGGGCATGAAGTTATTTCTAGGAGTTGGAGACATACCAAGTTTAGCTCAGTTCTGGGCATCTTTGAAATACCTATACAAACTTGTTCCTACATAGTAACTTGCAACTTTGATTGAGAATGTGCTTGCTTACAGCAACGTGCTATATGTTCTGAATGCCCGAATTGGGAATCAGTGTCAAAACTTTGTTAGGAATTATGTGATCCTTACTAGCTGGAAGTAAGGGTGATGGGGCATGAAGGTATTTCTAGGAGTTGGACACATACCAAGTTTAGCACAGTTCTGGGCATCTTTGAAATACCTATACAAACTTGTTCCTACATAGTAACTTGCAACTTTGATTGAGAATGTGCTTGCTTATAGCAACGTGCTATATGTTTTGAATGCCCGAATTGGGAATCTGTGTCAAAACTTTGTTAGGAATTATGTGATCCTTACTAGCTGGAAGTAAGGGAGATGGGGCATGAAGTTATTTCTAGGAGTTGGAGACATACCAAGTTTAGCTCAATTCTGGGCATCTTTGAAATACCTATACAAACTTGTTCCTACATAGTAACTTGCAACTGTGAATGAGAATGTGCTTGCTTACAACAACGTGCTATATGTTCTGAATGCCCGAATTGGGAATCTGTGTCAAAACTTTGTTAGGAATTATGTGATCCTTACTAGCTGGAAGTAAGGGAGATGGGGCATGAAGTTATTTCTAGGAGTTGGAGACATACAACCTTTAGCTCAGTTCTGGGCATCTTTGAAATACCTATACAAACTTGTTCCTACATAGTAACTTGCAACTTTGAATGAGAATGTGCTTGCTTACAGCAACATGCTATATGTTCTGAATACACGAATTGGGAATCTGTGTCAAAACTTTGTTAGGAATTATGTGATCCTTACTAGGTGGAAGTAATGGAGTTGGGGCATGAAGTTATTTCTAGAGGTTGGACACATATCAAGTTTAGCTCAGTTCTGGGCATCTTTGAAAGTCCTATTCAAACTAGTTCCTACATAGTAACTTGCAACTGTGAATGAGAATGTGCTTGCTTACAGCAACTTGCATTATGTTGTGAATACCCGAATTCGAAATCTGTGTCTAAACGTTGTTAGGAATTATGTGATCCTTACTAGCTGGAAGTAAGGTAGTTGGGCCATGAAGTTATTTCTAGGAGTTGGAGACATACCAAATTTAGCTCAGTTCTGGGCATCTTTGAAATACCTATACAAACTTGTTCCTACATAGTAACTTGCAACTTTCAATGAGAATGTGCTTGCTTACAGCAACGTGCTATATGTTCTGAATGCCCGAATTGGGAATATGTGTCAAAACTTTGTTAGGAATTATGTGATCCTTACTAGCTGGAAGTAAGGGTGATGGGGCATGAAGTTATCTCTAGGAGTTGGAGACATACCAACTTTAGCTCAGTTCTGGGCGTCCTTGAAATACATTTACAAACGTGTTCCTACATAGTAACTTGCAACTTTGAATGAGAATGTGCTTGCTTACAACAACGTGCTATATGTTCTGAATGCCCGAATTGGGAATCTGTGTCAAAACTTTGTTAGAAATTATGTGATCCTTACTAGATGGAAGTAAGGGAGATGGGGCATGAAGTTATTTCTGGGAGTTGGAGACATACTACGTTAAGCTCAGTTCTGAGCATCTTTCAAATACCTATAGAAACTTGTTCCTACATAGTAACTTGCAACTTTGAATGAGAATGTGCTTGCTTACAGCAACGTGCTACATGTTCTGAATGCCCGAATTGGGAATCTGTGTCAAAACTTTGTTAGGAATTATGTGATCCTTACTAGCTGGAAGTAAGGGAGATGGGGCATGAAGTTATTTCTGGGAGTTGGAGACATATCAAGTTTAGCTCAGTTCTGGGCATCTTTGAAATACCTATACAAACTTGTTCCTACATAGTAACTTGCATATTTGAATGAGAATGTGCTTGCTTACAGCAACGTGCTACAAGTTCTGAATGCCCGAATTGGGAATCTCTGTCAAAACTTTGTTAGGAATTATGTGATCCTTACTAGATGGAAGTAAGGGAGATGGGGCATAAAGTTATTTCTAGGAGTTGGAGACATACCAAGTTTAGCTCAGTTCTGGGCATCTTTGAAATACCTATACAAACTTGTTCCTACATAGTAACTTGCAACTTTGAATGAGAATGTGCTTGCTTACAGCAACGTGCTATATGTTATGAATGCCCGAATTGTGAATCTGTGTCAAAACTTTGTTAGGAATTATGTGATGCTTACTAGCTGGAAGTAAGTGAGATGGGGCATGAAGTTATTTCTAGGAGTTGGAGACATACAACGTTTAGCTCAGTTCTGTGCATCTTTAAAATACCCATGCAAACTTGCTCCTACATAGTAACTTGCAACTTTGAATTAGACTGTGCTTGCTTACAGCAACGTGCTACATGTTCTGAATGTCCGAATTGGGAATCTGTGTCAAATCTTTGTTAGAAATTATGTGATCCTTACTAGCTGGAAGTAACGGAGATGGGGCATGAAGTTATTTCTAGGAGTTGGAGACATACCAAGTTTAGCTCAGTTCTGGGCATCTTTGAAATACCTATACAAACTTGTTCCTACATAGTAACTTGCAACTTTGAATGAGAATGTGCTTGCTTACAGCAACGTGCTATATGTTCTGAATGCCCGAATTGGGAATCTGTGTCAAAACTTTGTTAGGAATTATGTGATCCTTACTAGCTGGATGTAAGGGAGTTGGGGCATGAAGGTATTTCTAGGAGTTGGACACATACCAACTTTAGCACAGTTCTGGGCATCTTTGAAATACCTATACACACTTTTTCCTACATAGTAACTTGCAACTTTGACTGAGAATGTGCTTGCTTACAGCAACGTGCTATATGTTCTGAATGCCCAAATTGGGAATCTGTGTCAAAACTTTGTTAGGAATTATGTGATCCTTACTAGCTGGAAGTAAGGGAAATGGGGCATGAAGTTATTTCTAGGAGTTGGAGACATACCAAGTTTAGCTCAATTCTGGGCATTTTTGAAATACCTATACAAACTTGTTCCTACATAGTAACTTGCAACTGTGAATGAGAATGTGCTTGCTTAGAGCAACGTGCTATATGTTCTGAATGCCCGAATTGGGAATCTGTGTCAAAACTTTGTTAGGAATTATGTGATCCTTACTCGCTGGAAGTAAGGGAGATGGGGCATGAAGTTATTTCTAGGAGTTGGAGACATACCAAGTTTAGCTCAGTTCTGGGCATCTTTGAAATACCTTTACAAACTTGTTCCTAAATGGTAACTTGCAACTTTGAATGAGAATGTGCTTGCTTACAGCAACGTGCTATATGTTCTGAATGCCCGAATTGGGAATCTGTGTCAAAACATTGTTAGAAATTATGTGATCCTTACTAGATGGAAGTATGGGAGATGGGGCATGAAGTTATTTCTAGGAGTTGGAGACATACCACCTTTAGCTCAGTTCTGGGCATCTTTGAAATACCTATACAAACTTGTTCCTACATAGTAACTTGCAACTTTGAATGAGAATGTGCTTGCTTACAGCAACGTGCTATATGTTCTGAATGCCCGAATTGGGAATTTATGTTAAAACTTTGTTAGAAATTATGTGATCCTTACTAGATGGAAGTAAGGGAGATGGGGCTTGAAGTTATTTCAAGGAGTTGGAGACATACCAGGTTTAGCTCATTTCTGGGCATCTTTGAAATACCTTTACAAACTTGCTCCTACATGGTAACTTGCAACTTTGAATGAGAATGTGCTTGCTTACAGCAACGTGCTATATGTTCTGAATGCCCGAATTGGGAATCTGTGTCAAAACTTTGTTAGGAATTATGTGATCCTTACTAGATGGAAGTAAGGGAGATGGGGCATGAAGTTATTTCTAGGAGTTGGAGACATACCGAGTTTAGCTCAGTTCTGGGCATCTTTGAAATACCTATACAAACTTGTTCCTACATAGTAACTTGCAACTTTGAATGAGAATGTGCTTGCTTACAGCAACGTGCTATATGTTATGAATGCCCGAATTGTGAATCTGTGTCAAAACTTTGTTAGGAATTATGTGATGCTTACTAGCTGGAAGTAAGTGAGATGGGGCATGAAGTTATTTCTAGGAGTTGGAGACATACAACGTTTAGCTCAGTTCTGTGCATCTTTAAAATACCCATGCAAACTTGCTCCTACATAGTAACTTGAAACTTTGTATTAGACTGTGCTTGCTTACAGCAACGTGCTACATGTTCTGAATGTCCGAATTGGGAATCTGTGTCAAATCTTTGTTAGAAATTATGTGATCCTTACTAGCTGGAAGTAACGGAGATGGGGCATGAAGTTATTTCTAGGAGTTGGAGACATACCAAGTTTAGCTCAGTTCTGGGCATCTTTGAAATACCTATACAAACTTGTTCCTACATAGTAACTTGCAACTTTGAATGAGAATGTGCTTGCTTACAGCAACGTGCTATATGTTCTGAATGCCCGAATTGGGAATCTGTGTCAAAACTTTGTTAGGAATTATGTGATCCTTACTAGCTGGATGTAAGGGAGTTGGGGCATGAAGGTATTTCTAGGAGTTGGACACATACCAACTTTAGCACAGTTCTGGGCATCTTTGAAATACCTATACACACTTTTTCCTACATAGTAACTTGCAACTTTGACTGAGAATGTGCTTGCTTACAGCAACGTGCTATATGTTCTGAATGCCCAAATTGGGAATCTGTGTCAAAACTTTGTTAGGAATTATGTGATCCTTACTAGCTGGAAGTAAGGGAAATGGGGCATGAAGTTATTTCTAGGAGTTGGAGACATACCAAGTTTAGCTCAATTCTGGGCATTTTTGAAATACCTATACAAACTTGTTCCTACATAGTAACATGCAACTGTGAATGAGAATGTGCTTGCTTAGAGCAACGTGCTATATGTTCTGAATGCCCGAATTGGGAATCTGTGTCAAAACTTTGTTAGGAATTATGTGATCCTTACTCGCTGGAAGTAAGGGAGATGGGGCATGAAGTTATTTCTAGGAGTTGGAGACATACAAAGTTTAGCTCAGTTCTGGGCATCTTTGAAATACCTTTACAAACTTGTTCCTACATGGTAACTTGCAACTTTGAATGAGAATGTGCTTGCTTACAGCAACGTGCTATATGTTCTGAATGCCCGAATTGGGAATCTGTGTCAAAACATTGTTAGAAATTATGTGATCCTTACTAGATGGAAGTATGGGAGATGGGGCATGAAGTTATTTCTAGGAGTTGGAGACATACAACGTTTCGCTCAGTTCTGGGCATCTTTGAAATACCTATACAAACTTGTTCCTACATAGTAACTTGCAACTTTGAATGAGAATGTGCTTCCTTACAGCAACGTGCTACATGTTCTGAATGCCCGAATTGGGAATCTGTGTCAAAACTTTGTTAGGAATTATGTGATCCTTACTAGCTGGAAGTAAGGGATATGGGGCATGAGTTATTTCTAGGAGTTGGAGACATAAAAAGTTTAGCTCAGTTCTGGGCATCTTTGAAATACCTATACAAACTTGTTCCTACATAGTAACTTGCAACTTTGAATGAGAATGTGCTTGCTTACATCAACGTGCTATATGTTCTGAATGCCCGAATTGGGAATCTGTGTCAAAACTTTGTTAGAAATTATGTGATCCTTACTAGCTGGAACTAAGGGAGATGGAGCATGAAGTTATTTCTAGGAGTTGGAGACATACCACATTTAGCTCAGTTCTGGGCATCTTTGAAATACCTATACAAACTTGTTCCTACATAGTAACTTGCAACTTTGAATGAGAATGTGCTTGCTTACAGCAACGTGCTATATGTTCTGAATGCCCGAATTGGGAATTTATGTTAAAACTTTGTTAGAAATTACGTGATCCTTACTAGATGGAAGTAAGGGAGATGGGGCTTGAAGTTATTTCAAGGAGTTGGAGACATACCAGGTTTAGCTCAGTTCTGGGCATCTTTGAAATACCTTTACAAACTTGCTCCTACATGGTAACTTGCAACTTTGAATGAGAATGTGCTTGCTTACAGCAACGTGCTATATGTTCTGAATGCCCGAATTGGGAATCTGTGTCAAAACTTTGTTAGGAATTATGTGATCCTTACTAGATGGAAGTAAGGGAGATGGGGCATGAAGTTATTTCTAGGAGTTGGAGACATACCGAGTTTAGCTCAGTTCTGGGCATCTTTGAAATACCTATACAAACTTGTTCCTACATAGTAACTTGCAACTTTGAATTGAATGTGCTTGCTTACAGCAACGTGCCACATGTTCTGAATGCCCGAATTGGGAATCTCTGTCAAAACTTTGTTAGGAATTATGTGATCCTTACTAGCTGGAAGTAAGGGAGATGGGGCATGAAGGTATTTCTAGGAGTTGGAGACATACAACGTTTAGCTCAGTTCTGGGCATCTTTGAAATACCTTTACAAACTTGTTCCTACATAGTAATTTGCAACTTTGAATGAGAATGTGCTTGCTTACAGCAACGTGCTATATGTTCTGAATGCCCGAATTGGGAATCAGTGTCAAAACTTTGTTAGGAATTATGTGATCCTTACTAGCTGGAAGTAAGGGAGATTGGGAATGAAGTTATTTCTAGGAGTTGGAGACATACCAAGTTTAGCTCAGTTCTGGGCATCTTTGAAATACCTATACAAACTTGTTCCTACATAGTAACTTGCAACTTTGAATGAGAATGTGCTTGCTTACATCAACGTGCTATATGTTCTGAATGCCCGAATTGGGAATCTGTCTCAAAACTTTGTTAGAAATTATGTGATCCTTACTAGCTGGAAGTAAGGGAGATGGGACATGAAGTTACTTCCAGGAGTTGGAGACATACAACTTTTAGCTCAGTTCTGGGCATCTTTGAAATATCTTTACAAACTTGTTCCTACATAGTAACTTGCAACTTTGAATGAGAATGTGCTTGCTTACAGCAACGTGCTACATGTTCTGAATGCCCGAATTGGGAATCTGTGTCAAATCTTTGTTAGGAATTATGTGATCCTTACTAGCTGGAAGTAAGTCAGATGGGGCATGAAGTTATTTCTAGGAGTTGGAGACATACCAAGTTTAGCTCAGTTCTGGGCATCTTTGAAATACCTATATAAACTTGTTCCTACATAGAAACTTGCAACTTTGAATGAGAATGTGCTTGCTTACAGCAACGTGCTATATGTTCTGAATGCCCGAATTGGGAATCTGTCTCAAATCTTTGTTAGAGATTATGTGATCCTTACTAGCTGGAAGTAAGGGAGATGGGGCATGAAGTTATTTCTAGGAGTTGGAGACATACAAGGTTTAGCTCAGTTCTGGGCATCTTTGAAATACCTTTACAAACTTGCTCCTACATGGTAACTTGCAACTTTGAATGAGAATGTGCTTGCTTACAGCAACGTGCTATATGTTCTGAATGCCCGAATTGGGAATCTGTGTCAAAACTTTGTTAGGAATTATGTGATCCTTACTAGATGGAAGTAAGGGAGATGGGGCATGAAGTTATTTCTAGGAGTCGGAGACATACCAGGTTTAGCTCAGTTCTGGGCATCTTTGAAATACCTTTACAAACTTGTTCCTACATGGTAACTTGCAACTTTCAATGAGAATGTGCTTGCTTACAGCAACGTGCTATATGTTCTGAATGCCCGAATTGGGAATCTGTGTCAAAATTTGTTAGGAATTATGTGATCCTTACAAGCTGGAAGTAAGGGAGTTGGGGCATGAATGTATTTCTAGGAGTTGGACACATACCAAGTTTAGCACAGTTCTGGGCATCTTTGAAATACCTATACAAACTTGTTCCTACATAGTAACTTGCATCTTTGAATGAGAATGTGCTTGCTTACAGCAACGTGCTATATGTTCTGAATGCCCGAAGTGGGAATCTGTGTCAAAACTTTGTTAGGAATTATGTGATCCTTACTAGCTGGAAGTAAGGGAGATGGCGCATGAAGTTATTTCTAGGAGTTTGAGACATACCAAGTTTAGCTCAGTTCTGGGCATCTTTGAAATACCTATACAAACTTGTTCCTACATAGTCACTTGCAACTTTGAATGAGAATGTGCTTGCTTACAGCAACGTGCTATATGTTCTGAATGCCCGAATTGGGAATCTGTGTCAAAACTTTGTTAGGAAATATGTGATCCTTACTAGCTGGAAGTAAGGGAGATGGGGCATGAAGTTATTTTTAGGAGTTGGACACATACCAAGTTTAGCTCAGTTCTGGGCATCTTTGAAAGTCCTATACAAACATGTACCTACATAGTAACTTGCAACTTTGAATGAGAATGTGCTTGCTTACAGCAACGTGCTATATGTTCTGAATGCTCGAATTGGGAAACTGTGTCAAAACTTTGTTAGGAATTATGTGATCCTTACTAGCTGGAAGTAAGGGAGATGGGGCATGAAGCTATTTCTAGGAGTTGGAGACATACCAAGTTTAGCTCAGTTCTGGGCATCTTTGAAAGTCCTATACAAACTTGTTCCTACATAGTAACTTGCAACTTTGAATGAGAATGTGCTTGCTTACAGCAACGTGCTATATGTTCTGAATGCCCGAATTGGCAATCTGTGTCAAAACTTTGTTAGGAATTATGTGATCCTTACTAGCTGGAAGTAAGGGAGATGGGGCATGAAGTTATTTCTAGGAGTTGGAGACATACCAAGTTTAGCTCAGTTCTGGGCATCTTTGAAATACCTATACAAACTTGTTCCTACATAGTAACTTGCAACTTTGAATGAGAATGTGCTTGCTTACAGCAACGTGCTACATGTTCTGAATGCCCGAATTGGGAATCTGTGTCAAAACTTTGTTAGGAATTATGTGATCCTTACTAGCTGTAAGTAAGGGAGATGGGGCATGAAGTTATTTCTAGGAGTTTGAGACATACAACGTTTAGCTCAGTTCTGGGCATCTTTGAAATACCTATACAAACTTGTTCCTACATAGTAATTTGCAACTTTGAGTGAGAATGTGCTTGCTTACAGCAACTTGCTATATGTTCTGAATGCCCGAATTGGGAATCTGTGTCAAAACTTTGTTAGGAATTATGTGATCCTTACTAGCTGGAAGTAAGGGAGTTGGGGCATGAAGTTATTTCTAGAGGTTGGACAGATACCAAGTTTATCTCACTTCTCGGCATCTTTGAAATACCTATACAAACTTGTTCCTACATAGTAACTTGCAACTTTCAATGAGAATGTGCTTGCTTACAGCAACGTGCTATATGTTCTGAATGCCCGAATTGGGAATATGTGTCAAAACTTTGTTAGGAATTATGTGATCCTTACTAGCTGGAAGTAAGGGTGATGGGGCATGAAGTTATCTCTAGGAGTTGGAGACATACCAACTTTAGCTCAGTTCTGGGCGTCCTTGAAATACATTTACAAACGTGTTCCTACATAGTAACTTGCAACTTTGAATGAGAATGTGCTTGCTTACAACAACGTGCTATATGTTCTGAATGCCCGAATTGGGAATCTGTGTCAAAACTTTGTTAGAAATTATGTGATCCTTACTAGATGGAAGTAAGGGAGATGGGGCATGAAGTTATTTCTGGGAGTTGGAGACATACTACGTTAAGCTCAGTTCTGAGCATCTTTCAAATACCTATAGAAACTTGTTCCTACATAGTAACTTGCAACTTTGAATGAGAATGTGCTTGCTTACAGCAACGTGCTATATGTTCTGAAAGCCCGAATTGGGAATCTGTGTCAAAACTTTGTTAGGAATTATGTGATCCTTACTAGATGGAAGTATGGGAGATGGGGCATGAAGTTATTTCTAGGAGTTGGAGACATACAACGTTTCGCTCAGTTCTGGGCATCTTTGAAATACCTATACAAACTTGTTCCTACATAGTAACTTGCAACTTTGAATTGAATGTGCTTGCTTACAGCAACGTGCCACATGTTCTGAATGCCCGAATTGGGAATCTGTGTCAAAACTTTGTTAGGAATTATGTGATCCTTACTAGCTGGAAGTAAGGGAGATGGGGCATGAAGGTATTTCTAGGAGTTGGAGACATACAACGTTTAGCTCAGTTCTGGGCATCTTTGAAATACCTTTACAAACTTGTTCCTACATAGTAATTTGCAACTTTGAATGAGAATGTGCTTGCTTACAGCAACGTGCTATATGTTCTGAATGCCCGAATTGGGAATCAGTGTCAAAACTTTGTTAGGAATTATGTGATCCTTACTAGCTGGAAGTAAGGGAGATTGGGAATGAAGTTATTTCTAGGAGTTGGAGACATACCAAGTTTAGCTCAGTTCTGGGCATCTTTGAAATACCTATACAAACTTGTTCCTACATAGTAACTTGCAACTTTGAATGAGAATGTGCTTGCTTACATCAACGTGCTATATGTTCTGAATGCCCGAATTGGGAATCTGTCTCAAAACTTTGTTAGAAATTATGTGATCCTTACTAGCTGGAAGTAAGGGAGATGGGACATGAAGTTACTTCCAGGAGTTGGAGACATACAACTTTTAGCTCAGTTCTGGGCATCTTTGAAATATCTTTACAAACTTGTTCCTACATAGTAACTTGCAACTTTGAATGAGAATGTGCTTGCTTACAGCAACGTGCTACATGTTCTGAATGCCCGAATTGGGAATCTGTGTCAAATCTTTGTTAGGAATTATGTGATCCTTACTAGCTGGAAGTAAGTCAGATGGGGCATGAAGTTATTTCTAGGAGTTGGAGACATACCAAGTTTAGCTCAGTTCTGGGCATCTTTGAAATACCTATATAAACTTGTTCCTACATAGAAACTTGCAACTTTGAATGAGAATGTGCTTGCTTACAGCAACGTGCTATATGTTCTGAATGCCCGAATTGGGAATCTGTCTCAAATCTTTGTTAGAGATTATGTGATCCTTACTAGCTGGAAGTAAGGGAGATGGGGCATGAAGTTATTTCTAGGAGTTGGAGACATAAAAGGTTTAGCTCAGTTCTGGGCATCTTTGAAATACCTTTACAAACTTGCTCCTACATGGTAACTTGCAACTTTGAATGAGAATGTGCTTGCTTACAGCAACGTGCTATATGTTCTGAATGCCCGAATTGGGAATCTGTGTCAAAACTTTGTTAGGAATTATGTGATCCTTACTAGATGGAAGTAAGGGAGATGGGGCATGAAGTTATTTCTAGGAGTCGGAGACATACCGAGTTTAGCTCAGTTCTGGGCATCTTTGAAATACCTTTACAAACTTGTTCCTACATAGTAACTTGCAACTTTGAATCAGAATGTGCTTGCTTACAGCAACGTGCTACATGTTCTGAATGCCCGAATTGGGAATCTCTGTCAAAACTTTGTTAGGAATTATGTGATCCTTACTAGCTGGAAGTAAGGGAGATTGGGAATGAAGTTATTTCTAGGAGTTGGAGACATACAACGTTTAGCTCAGTTCTGGGCATCTTTGAAATACCTTTACAAACTTGTTCCTACATGGTAACTTGCAACTTTCAATGAGAATGTGCTTGCTTACAGCAACGTGCTATATGTTCTGAATGCCCGAATTGGGAATCTGTGTCAAAATTTGTTAGGAATTATGTGATCCTTACAAGCTGGAAGTAAGGGAGTTGGGGCATGAATGTATTTCTAGGAGTTGGACACATACCAAGTTTAGCACAGTTCTGGGCATCTTTGAAATACCTATACAAACTTGTTCCTACATAGTAACTTGCATCTTTGAATGAGAATGTGCTTGCTTACAGCAACGTGCTATATGTTCTGAATGCCCGAAGTGGGAATCTGTGTCAAAACTTTGTTAGGAATTATGTGATCCTTACTAGCTGGAAGTAAAGGAGATGGGGCATGAAGTTATTTCTAGGAGTTTGAGACATACCAAGTTTAGCTCAGTTCTGGGCATCTTTGAAATACCTATACAAACTTGTTCCTACATAGTCACTTGCAACTTTGAATGAGAATGTGCTTGCTTACAGCAACGTGCTATATGTTCTGAATGCCCGAATTGGGAATCTGTGTCAAAACTTTGTTAGGAAATATGTGATCCTTACTAGCTGGAAGTAAGGGAGATGGGGCATGAAGTTATTTTTAGGAGTTGGACACATACCAAGTTTAGCTCAGTTCTGGGCATCTTTGAAAGTCCTATACAAACATGTACCTACATAGTAACTTGCAACTTTGAATGAGAATGTGCTTGCTTACAGCAACGTGCTATATGTTCTGAATGCTCGAATTGGGAAACTGTGTCAAAAGTTTGTTAGGAATTATGTGATCCTTACTAGCTGGAAGTAAGGGAGATGGGGCATGAAGTTATTTCTAGGAGTTGGAGACATACCAAGTTTAGCTCAGTTCTGGGCATCTTTGAAAGTCCTATACAAACTTGTTCCTACATAGTAACTTGCAACTTTGAATGAGAATGTGCTTGCTTACAGCAACGTGCTATATGTTCTGAATGCCCGAATTGGCAATCTGTGTCAAAACTTTGTTAGGAATTATGTGATCCTTACTAGCTGGAAGTAAGGGAGATGGGGCATGAAGTTATTTCTAGGAGTTGGAGACATACCAAGTTTAGCTCAGTTCTGGGCATCTTTGAAATACCTATACAAACTTGTTCCTACATAGTAACTTGCAACTTTGAATGAGAATGTGCTTGCTTACAGCAACGTGCTACATGTTCTGAATGCCCGAATTGGGAATCTGTGTCAAAACTTTGTTAGAAATTATGTGATCCTTACTAGCTGGAAGTAAGGGAGATGGGGCATGATGTTATTTTTAGGAGTTGGACACATACCAAGTTTAGCTCAGTTCTGGGCATCTTTGAAAGTCCTATACAAACATGTACCTACATAGTAACTTGCAACTTTGAATGAGAATGTGCTTGCTTACAGCAACGTGCTATATGTTCTGAATGCTCGAATTGGGAAACTGTGTCAAAACTTTGTTAGGAATTATGTGATCCTTACTAGCTGGAAGTAATGGAGTTGGGGCATGAAGTTATTTCTAGGAGTTGGAGACATACCAAGTTTAGCTCAGTTCTGGGCATCTTTGAAAGTCCTATACAAACTTGTTCCTACATAGTAACTTGCAACTTTGAATGAGAATGTGCTTGCTTACAGCAACGTGCTATATGTTCTGAATGCCCGAATTGGGAATCTGTGTCAAAACTTTGTTAGGAATTATGTGATCCTTACTAGCTGGAAGTAAGGGAGATGGGGCATGAAGTTATTTCTAGGAGTTGGAGACATACCAAGTTTAGCTCAGTTCTGGGCATCTTTGAAATACCTATACAAACTTGTTCCTACATAGTAACTTGCAACTTTGAATGAGAATGTGCTTGCTTACAGCAAGGTGCTACATGTTCTGAATGCCCGAATTGGGAATCTGTGTCAAAACTTTGTTAGAAATTATGTGATCCTTACTAGCTGGAAGTAAGGGAGATGGGGCATGAAGTTATTTCTAGGAGTTGGAGACGTACAACGTTTAGCTCAGTTCTGGGCATCTTTGAAAGTCCTATACAAACTTGTTCCTACATAGTAACTTGCATCTTTGAATGAGAATGTGCTTGCTTACAGCAACGTGCTATATGTTCTGAATGCCCGAATTGGGAATCTGTGTCAAAACTTTGTTAGGAATTATGTGATCCTTACTAGCTGGAAGTAAGGGAGATGGGGCATGAAGTTATTTCTAGGAGTTGGAGACATACCAAGTTTAGCTCAGTTCTGGGCATCTTTGAAATACCTATACAAACTTGTTCCTACATAGTAACTTGCAACTTTGAATGAGAATGTGCTTGCTTACAACAACGTGCTATATGTTCTGAATGCCCGAATTGGGAATCTGTCTCAAATATTTGTTAGAGATTATGTGATCCTTACTAGCTGCAAGTAAGGGAGATGAGGCATGAAGTTATTTCTAGGAGTTGGAGACATACCAGGTTTAGCTCAGTTCTGGGCATCTTTGAAATACCTTTAAAAACTTGCTCCTACATGGTAACTTGCAACTTTGAATGAGAATGTGCTTGCTTACAGCAACGTGCTATATGTTCTGAATGCCCGAATTGGGAATCTGTGTCAAAACTTTGTTAGGAATTATGTGATCCTTACTAGATGGAAGTAAGGGAGATGGGGCATGAAGTTATTTCTAGGAGTTGGAGACATACAGAGTTTAGCTCAGTTCTGGGCATCTTTGAAATACCTATACAAACTTGTTCCTACATAGTAACTTGCAACTTTGAATTGAATGTGCTTGCTTACAGCAACGTGCCACATGTTCTGAATGCCCAAATTGGGAATCTGTGTCAAAACTTTGTTAGGAATTATGTGATCCTTACAAGCTGGAAGTAAGGGAGATGGGGCATGAAGGTATTTCTAGGAGTTGGAGACATACAACGTTTAGCTCAGTTCTGGGCATCTTTGAAATACCTTTACAAACTTGTTCCTACATAGTAACTTGCAACTTTGAATGAGAATGTGCTTGCTTACAGCAACGTGCTACATGTTCTGAATGCCCGAATTGGGAATCTGTGTCAAAACTTTGTTAGGAATTATGTGATCCTTACTTGCTGGAAGTAAGGGAGATTGGGAATGAAGTTATTTCTAGGAGTTGGAGACATACCAAGTTTAGCTCAGTTCTGGGCATCTTTGAAATACCTATACAAACTTGTTCCTACATAGTAACTTGCAACTTTGAATGAGAATGTGCTTGCTTACATCAACGTGCTATATGTTCTGAATGCCCGAATTGGGAATCTGTCTCAAAACTTTGTTAGAAATTATGTGATCCTTACTAGCTGGAAGTAAGGGAGATGGGACTTGAAGTTATTTCTAGGAGATGGAGACATACCAGGTTTAGCTCAGTTCTGGGCATCTTTGAAATACCTTTACAAACTTGTTCCTACATGGTAACTTGCAACTTTGAATGAGAATGTGCTTGCTTACAGCAACGTGCTATATGTTCTGAATGCGCGAATTGGGAATCTGTGTCAAAACTTTGTTAGGAAATATGTGATCCTTACTAGATGGAAGTAAGGGAGATGGGGCATGAAGTTATTTCTAGGAGTTGGAGACATACCAAGTTTAGCTCAGTTCTGGGCATCTTTGAAATACCTATACAAACTTGTTCCTACATAGTAACTTGCAACTTTGAATTGAATGTGCTTGCTTACAGCAACGTGCCACATGTTCTGAATGCCCGAATTGGGAATCTGTGTCAAAACTTTGTTAGGAATTATGTGATCCTTACTAGCTGGAAGTAAGGGAGATGGGGCATGAAGTTATTTCTAGGAGTTGGAGCAATACCAAGTTTAGCTCAGTTCTGGGCATCTTTGAAATACCTATACAAACTTGTTCCTACATAGTAACTTGCAACTTTGAATGAGAATGTGCTTGCTTACAGCAACGTGCTATATGTTCTGAATGCCCGAATTGGGAATCTGTGTCAAAACTTTGTTAGGAATTATGTGATCCTTACTAGCTGGAAGTAAGGGAGATGGGGCATGAAGTTATGTCTAGGAGTTGGAGACATACAACGTTTAGCTCAGTTCTGGGCATCTTTGAAATACCTTTTCAAACTTGTTCCTACATAGTAACTTGCAACTTTGAATGAGAATGTGCTTGCTTACAGCAACGTGCTATATGTTCTGAATGCCCGAATTGGGAATCTGTGTTAAAACTTTGTTAGAAATTATGTGATCCTTACTAGATGGAAGTAAGGGAGATGGGGCATGAAGTTATTTCTAGGAGTTGGAGACATACCGAGTTTAGCTCAGTTCTGGGCATCTTTGAAATACCTATACAAACTTGTTCCTACATAGTAACTTGCAACTTTGAATTGAATGTGCTTGCTTACTGCAACGTGCCACATGTTCTGAATGCCCGAATTGGGAATCTGTGTCAAAACTTTGTTAGGAATTATGTGATCCTTACAAGCTGGAAGTAAGGGAGATGGGGCATGAAGGTATTTCTAGGAGTTGGAGACATACAACGTTTAGCTCAGTTCTGGGCATCTTTGAAATACGTTTACAAACTTGTTCCTACATAGTAACTTGCAACTTTGAATGAGAATGTGCTTGCTTACAGCAACGTGCTACATGTTCTGAATGCCCGAATTGGGAATCTGTGTCAAAACTTTGTTAAGAATTATGTGATCCTTACTTGCTGGAAGTAAGGGAGATTGGGAATGAAGTTATTTCTAGGAGTTGGAGACATACCAAGTTTAGCTCAGTTCTGGGCATCTTTGAAATACCTATACAAACTTGTTCCTACATAGTAACTTGCAACTTTGAATGAGAATGTGCTTGCTTACATCAACGTGCTATATGTTCTGAATGCCCCAATTGGGAATCTGTGTCAAAACTTTGTTAGAAATTATGTGATCCTTACTAGCTGGAAGTAAGGGAGATGGGACATGAAGTTATTTCTAGGAGATGGAGACATACCAGGTTTAGCTCAGTTCTGGGCATCTTTGAAATACCTTTACAAACTTGTTCCTACATGGTAAATTGCAACTTTGAAAGAGAATGTGCTTGCTTACAGCAACGTGCTATATGTTCTGAATGCCCGAATTGGGAATCTGTGTCAAAACTTTGTTAGGAATTATGTGATCCTTACTAGATGGAAGTAAGGGAGATGGGGCATGAAGTTATTTCTAGGAGTTGGAGACATACCAAGTTTAGCTCAGTTCTGGGCATCTTTGAAATACCTATACAAACTTGTTCCTACATAGTAACTTGCAACTTTGAATGAGAATGTGCTTGCTTACAGCAACGTGCTATATGTTCTGAATGCCACAATTGGGAATCTGTGTCAAAACTTTGTTAGGAATTATGTGATCCTTACTAGCTGGAAGTAAGTGTGATGGGGCATGAAGTTATGTCTAGGAGTTGGAGACATACAACGTTTAGCTCAGTTCTGGGCATCTTTGAAATACCTTTACAAACTTGTTCCTACATAGTAACTTGCAATTTTGAATGAGAATGTGCTTGCTTACAGCAACGTGCTATATGTTCTGAATGCCCGAATTGGGAATCTGTGTCAAAACTTTGTTAGAAATTATGTGATCCTTACTAGATGGAAGTAAGGGAGATGGGGCATGAAGTTATTTCTAGGAGTTGGAGACATACCAAGTTTAGCTCAGTTCTGGGCATCTTTGAAATACCTATACAAACTTGTTCCTTCATATTAACTTGCATCTTTGAATGAGAATGTGCTTGCTTACAGCAACGTGCTATATGTTCTGAATGTCCGAATTGGGAATCTGAGTCAAAACTTTGTTAGGAATTATGTGATCCTTACTAGCTGGAAGTAAGGGAGATGGGGCATGAAGTTATTTCTAGGAGTTGGACACATACCAAGTTTAGCTCAGTTCTGGGCATCTTTGAAAGTCCTATTCAAACTTGTTCCTACATAGTAACTTGCAACTTTGAATGAGAATGTGCTTGCTTACAGCAACGTGCTATATGTTCTGAATGCCCGAATTGGGAATCTGTGTCAAAACATTGTTAGAAATTATGTGATCCTTACTAGATGGAAGTATGGGAGATGGGGCATGAAGTTATTTCTAGGAGTTGGAGACATACAACGTTTCGCTCAGTTCTGGGCATCTTTGAAATACCTATACAAACTTGTTCCTACATAGTAACTTGCAACTTTGAATGAGAATGTGCTTGCTTACAGCAACGTGCTACATGTTCTGAATGCCCGAATTGGGAATCTGTGTCAAAACTTTGTTAGGAATTATGTGATCCTTACTAGCTGGAAGTAAGGGATATGGGGCATGAGTTATTTCTAGGAGTTGGAGACATAAAAAGTTTAGCTCAGTTCTGGGCATCTTTGAAATACCTATACAAACTTGTTCCTACATAGTAACTTGCAACTTTGAATGAGAATGTGCTTGCTTACATCAACGTGCTATATGTTCTGAATGCCCGAATTGGGAATCTGTGTCAAAACTTTGTTAGAAATTATGTGATCCTTACTAGCTGGAACTAAGGGAGATGGAGCATGAAGTTATTTCTAGGAGTTGGAGACATACCACGTTTAGCTCAGTTCTGGGCATCTTTGAAATACCTATACAAACTTGTTCCTACATAGTAACTTGCAACTTTGAATGAAAATGTGCTTGCTTACAGCAACGTGCTATATGTTCTGAATGCCCGAATTGGGAATTTATGTTAAAACTTTGTTAGAAATTATGTGATCCTTACTAGATGGAAGTAAGGGAGATGGGGCTTGAAGTTATTTCAAGGAGTTGGAGACATACCAGGTTTAGCTCAGTTCTGGGCATCTTTGAAATACCTTTACAAACTTGCTCCTACATGGTAACTTGCAACTTTGAATGAGAATGTGCTTGCTTACAGCAACGTGCTATATGTTCTGAATGCCCGAATTGGGAATCTGTGTCAAAACTTTGTTAGGAATTATGTGATCCTTACTAGATGGAAGTAAGGGAGATGGGGCATGAAGTTATTTCTAGGAGTTGGAGACATACCGAGTTTAGCTCAGTTCTGGGCATCTTTGAAATACCTATACAAACTTGTTCCTACATAGTAACTTGCAACTTTGAATTGAATGTGCTTGCTTACAGCAACGTGCCACATGTTCTGAATGCACGAATTGGGAATCTGTGTCAAAACTTTGTTAGGAATTATGTGATCCTTACTAGCTGGAAGTAAGGGAGATGGGGCATGAAGGTATTTCTAGGAGTTGGAGACATACAACGTTTAGCTCAGTTCTGGGCATCTTTGAAATACCTTTACAAACTTGTTCCTACATAGTAATTTGCAACTTTGAATGAGAATGTGCTTGCTTACAGCAACGTGCTATATGTTCTGAATGCCCGAATTGGGAATCAGTGTCAAAACTTTGTTAGGAATTATGTGATCCTTACTAGCTGGAAGTAAGGGAGATTGGGAATGAAGTTATTTCTAGGAGTTGGAGACAACCAAGTTTAGCTCAGTTCTGGGCATCTTTGAAATACCTATACAAACTTGTTCCTACATAGTAACTTGCAACTTTGAATGAGAATGTGCTTGCTTACATCAACGTGCTATATGTTCTGAATGCCCGAATTGGGAATCTGTCTCAAAACTTTGTTAGAAATTATGTGATCCTTACTAGCTGGAAGTAAGGGAGATGGGACATGAAGTTACTTCCAGGAGTTGGAGACATACAACTTTTAGCTCAGTTCTGGGCATCTTTGAAATATCTTTACAAACTTGTTCCTACATAGTAACTTGCAACTTTGAATGAGAATGTGCTTGCTTACAGCAACGTGCTACATGTTCTGAATGCCCGAATTGGGAATCTGTGTCAAATCTTTGTTAGGAATTATGTGATCCTTACTAGCTGGAAGTAAGTCAGATGGGGCATGAAGTTATTTCTAGGAGTTGGAGACATACCAAGTTTAGCTCAGTTCTGGGCATCTTTGAAATACCTATATAAACTTGTTCCTACATAGTACCTTGCAACTTTGAATGAGAATGTGCTTGCTTACAGCAACGTGCTATATGTTCTGAATGCCCGAATTGGGAATCTGTCTCAAATCTTTGTTAGAGATTATGTGATCCTTACTAGCTGGAAGTAAGGGAGATGGGGCATGAAGTTATTTCTAGGAGTTGGAGACATACAAGGTTTAGCTCAGTTCTGGGCATCTTTGAAATACCTTTACAAACTTGCTCCTACATGGTAACTTGCAACTTTGAATGAGAATGTGCGTGCTTACAGCAACGTGCTATATGTTCTGAATGCCCGAATTGGGAATCTGTGTCAAAACTTTGTTAGGAATTATGTGATCCTTACTAGATGGAAGTAAGGGAGATGGGGCATGAAGTTATTTCTAGGAGTCGGAGACATACCGAGTTTAGCTCAGTTCTGGGCATCTTTGAAATACCTTTACAAACTTGTTCCTACATAGTAACTTGCAACTTTGAATCAGAATGTGCTTGCTTACAGCAACGTGCTACATGTTCTGAATGCCCGAATTGGGAATCTGTGTCAAAACTTTGTTAGGAATTATGTGATCCTTACTAGCTGGAAGTAAGGGAGATTGGGAATGAAGTTATTTCTAGGAGTTGGAGACATACCAAGTTTAGCTCAGTTCTGGGCATCTTTGAAATACCTATACAAACTTGTTCCTACATAGTAACTTGCAACTTTGAATGAGAATGTGCTTGCTTACATCAACGTGCTATATGTTCTGAATGCCCGAATTGGGAATCTGTCTCAAAACTTTGTTAGAAATTATGTGATCCTTACTAGCTGGAAGTAAGTGAGATGGGGCATGAAGTTATTTCTAGGAGTTGGAGACATACCAGGTTTAGCTCAGTTCTGGGCATCTTTGAAATACCTTTACAAACTTGTTCCTACATGGTAACTTGCAACTTTCAATGAGAATGTGCTTGCTTACAGCAACGTGCTATATGTTCTGAATGCCCGAATTGGGAATCTGTGTCAAAATTTGTTAGGAATTATGTGATCCTTACAAGCTGGAAGTAAGGGAGTTGGGGCATGAATGTATTTCTAGGAGTTGGACACATACCAAGTTTAGCACAGTTCTGGGCATCTTTGAAATACCTATACAAACTTGTTCCTACATAGTAACTTGCATCTTTGAATGAGAATGTGCTTGCTTACAGCAACGTGCTATATGTTCTGAATGCCCGAAGTGGGAATCTGTGTCAAAACTTTGTTAGGAATTATGTGATCCTTACTAGCTGGAAGTAAGGGAGATGGGGCATGAAGTTATTTCTAGGAGTTTGAGACATACCAAGTTTAGCTCAGTTCTGGGCATCTTTGAAATACCTATACAAACTTGTTCCTACATAGTCACTTGCAACTTTGAATGAGAATGTGCTTGCTTACAGCAACGTGCTATATGTTCTGAATGCCCGAATTGGGAATCTGTGTCAAAACTTTGTTAGGAAATATGTGATCCTTACTAGATGGAAGTAAGGGAGATGGGGCATGAAGTTATTTTTAGGAGTTGGACACATACCAAGTTTAGCTCAGTTCTGGGCATCTTTGAAAGTCCTATACAAACATGTACCTACATAGTAACTTGCAACTTTGAATGAGAATGTGCTTGCTTACAGCAACGTGCTATATGTTCTGAATGCTCGAATTGGGAAACTGTGTCAAAACTTTGTTAGGAATTATGTGATCCTTACTAGCTGGAAGTAAGGGAGATGGGGCATGAAGTTATTTCTAGGAGTTGGAGACATACCAAGTTTAGCTCAGTTCTGGGCATCTTTGAAAGTCCTATACAAACTTGTTCCTACATAGTAACTTGCAACTTTGAATGAGAATGTGCTTGCTTACAGCAACGTGCTATATGTTCTGAATGCCCGAATTGGGAATCTGTGTCAAAACTTTGTTAGGAATTATGTGATCCTTACTAGCTGGAAGTAAGGGAGATGGGGCATGAAGTTATTTCTAGGAGTTGGAGACATACCAAGTTTAGCTCAGTTCTGGGCATCTTTGAAATACCTATACAAACTTGTTCCTACATAGTAACTTGCAACTTTGAATGAGAATGTGCTTGCTTACAGCAACGTGCTACATGTTCTGAATGCCCGAATTGGGAATCTGTGTCAAAACTTTGTTAGAAATTATGTGATCCTTACTAGCTGGAAGTAAGGGAGATGGGGCATGAAGTTATTTTTAGGAGTTGGACACATACCAAGTTTAGCTCAGTTCTGGGCATCTTTGAAAGTCCTATACAAACATGTACCTACATAGTAACTTGCAACTTTGAATGAGAATGTGCTTGCTTACAGCAACGTGCTATATGTTCTGAATGCTCGAATTGGGAAACTGTGTCAAAACTTTGTTAGGAATTATGTGATCCTTACTAGCTGGAAGTAATGGAGTTGGGGCATGAAGTTATTTCTAGGAGTTGGAGACATACCAAGTTTAGCTCAGTTCTGGGCATCTTTGAAATTCCTATACAAACTTGTTCCTACATAGTAACTTGCAACTTTGAATGAGAATGTGCTTGCTTACAGCAACGTGCTATATGTTCTGAATGCCCGAATTGGGAATCTGTGTCAAAACTTTGTTAGGAATTATGTGATCCTTACTAGCTGGAAGTAAGGGAGATGGGGCATGAAGTTATTTCTAGGAGTTGGAGACATACCAAGTTTAGCTCAGTTCTGGGCATCTTTGAAATACCTATACAAACTTGTTCCTACATAGTAACTTGCAACTTTGAATGAGAATGTGCTTGCTTACAGCAACGTGCTACATGTTCTGAATGCCCGAATTGGGAATCTGTGTCAAAACTTTGTTAGAATTTATGTGATCCTTACTAGCTGGAAGTAAGGGAGATGGGGCATGAAGTTATTTCTAGGAGTTGGAGACGTACAACGTTTAGCTCAGTTCTGGGCATCTTTGAAAGTCCTATACAAACTTGTTCCTACATAGTAACTTGCATCTTTGAATGAGAATGTGCTTGCTTACAGCAACGTGCTATATGTTCTGAATGCCCGAATTGGGAATCAGTGTCAAAACTTTGTTAGGAATTATGTGATCCTTACTAGCTGGAAGTAAGGGAGATGGGGCATGAAGTTATTTCTAGGAGTTGGAGACATACCAAGTTTAGCTCAGTTCTGGGCATCTTTGAAATACCTATACAAACTTGTTCCTACATAGTAACTTGCAACTTTGAATGAGAATGTGCTTGCTTACAACAACGTGCTATATGTTCTGAATGCCCGAATTGGGAATCTGTCTCAAATATTTGTTAGAGATTATGTGATCCTTACTAGCTGCAAGTAAGGGAGATGAGGCATGAAGTTATTTCTAGGAGTTGGAGACATACCAGGTTTAGCTCAGTTCTGGGCATCTTTGAAATACCTTTAAAAACTTGCTCCTACATGGTAACTTGCAACTTTGAATGAGAATGTGCTTGCTTACAGCAACGTGCTATATGTTCTGAATGCCCGAATTGGGAATCTGTGTCAAAACTTTGTTAGGAATTATGTGATCCTTACTAGATGGAAGTAAGGGAGATGGGGCATGAAGTTATTTCTAGGAGTTGGAGACATACAGAGTTTAGCTCAGTTCTGGGCATCTTTGAAATACCTATACAAACTTGTTCCTACATAGTAACTTGCAACTTTGAATTGAATGTGCTTGCTTACTGCAACGTGCCACATGTTCTGAATGCCCGAATTGGGAATCTGTGTCAAAACTTTGTTAGGAATTATGTGATCCTTACAAGCTGGAAGTAAGGGAGATGGGGCATGAAGGTATTTCTAGGAGTTGGAGACATACAACGTTTAGCTCAGTTCTGGGCATCTTTGAAATACGTTTACAAACTTGTTCCTACATAGTAACTTGCAACTTTGAATGAGAATGTGCTTGCTTACAGCAACGTGCTACATGTTCTGAATGCCCGAATGGGGAATCTGTGTCAAAACTTTGTTAAGAATTATGTGATCCTTACTTGCTGGAAGTAAGGGAGATTGGGAATGAAGTTATTTCTAGGAGTTGGAGACATACCAAGTTTAGCTCAGTTCTGGGCATCTTTGAAATACCTATACAAACTTGTTCCTACATAGTAACTTGCAACTTTGAATGAGAATGTGCTTGCTTACATCAACGTGCTATATGTTCTGAATGCCCGAATTGGGAATCTGTGTCAAAACTTTGTTAGAAATTATGTGATCCTTACTAGCTGGAAGTAAGGGAGATGGGACATGAAGTTATTTCTAGGAGATGGAGACATACCAGGTTTAGCTCAGTTCTGGGCATCTTTGAAATACCTTTACAAACTTGTTCCTACATGGTAAATTGCAACTTTGAAAGAGAATGTGCTTGCTTACAGCAACGTGCTATATGTTCTGAATGCCCGAATTGGGAATCTGTGTCAAAACTTTGTTAGGAATTATGTGATCCTTACTAGATGGAAGTAAGGGAGATGGGGCATGAAGTTATTTCTAGGAGTTGGAGACATACCAAGTTTAGCTCAGTTCTGGGCATCTTTGAAATACCTATACAAACTTGTTCCTACATAGTAACTTGCAACTTTGAATGAGAATGTGCTTGCTTACAGCAACGTGCTATATGTTCTGAATGCCACAATTGGGAATCTGTGTCAAAACTTTGTTAGGAATTATGTGATCCTTACTAGCTGGAAGTAACTGTGATGGGGCATGAAGTTATGTCTAGGAGTTGGAGACATACAACGTTTAGCTCAGTTCTGGGCATCTTTGAAATACCTTTACAAACTTGTTCCTACATAGTAACTTGCAATTTTGAATGAGAATGTGCTTGCTTACAGCAACGTGCTATATGTTCTGAATGCCCGAATTGGGAATCTGTGTCAAAACTTTGTTAGAAATTATGTGATCCTTACTAGATGGAAGTAAGGGAGATGGGGCATGAAGTTATTTCTAGGAGTTGGAGACATGCCAAGTTTAGCTCAGTTCTGGGCATCTTTGAAATACCTATACAAACTTGTTCCTTCATATTAACTTGCATCTTTGAATGAGAATGTGCTTGCTTACAGCAACGTGCTATATGTTCTGAATGTCCGAATTGGGAATCTGAGTCAAAACTTTGTTAGGAATTATGTGATCCTTACTAGCTGGAAGTAAGGGAGATGGGGCATGAAGTTATTTCTAGGAGTTGGACACATACCAAGTTTAGCTCAGTTCTGGGCATCTTTGAAAGTCCTATTCAAACTTGTTCCTACATAGTAACTTGCAACTTTGAATGAGAATGTGCTTGCTTACAGCAACGTACTATATGTTCTGAATGCCCGAATTGGGAATCTGTGTCAAAGCTTTGTTAGGAATTATGTGATCCTTACTAGCTGGAAGTAAGGGAGATGGGGCATGAAGTTATTTCTAGGAGTTGGACACATACCAAGTTTAGCTCAGTTCTGGGCATCTTTGAAATACCTATACAAACCTGTTCCTAGATAGTATCTTGCAACATTGAATGAGAATGTGCTTGCTTACAGGAACGTACTACATGTTTTGAATGCCCGAATTGGGAATCTGTGTCAAAACTTTGTTAGGAATTATGTGATCCTTACTAGCTGGAAGTAAGGGAGATGGGGCATGAAGTTATTTCTAGGAGTTGGAGACATACAAAGTTTAGCACCGTTCGGGATATCTTTGAAATACCTATACAAACTTGTTCCTACATAGTAAATTGCAACTTTGAATGAGAATGTGCTTGCTTACAGCAACGTGCTATATGTTCTGAATGCCCGAATTGGGAATCTGTGTCAAAACTTTGTTAGGAATTATGTGATCCTTACTAGCTGGAAGTAAGGGAGATGGGGCATGAAGTTATTTCTAGGAGTTGGACACATACCAAGTTTAGCTCAGTTCTGGGCATCTTTGAAATACCTATACAAACTTGTTCCTACATAGTAACTTGCAACTTTGAATGAGAATGTGCTTGCTTACAGCAACGTGCTATATGTTCTGAATGCCCGAATTGGGAATCTGTGTCAAAACTTTGTTAGGAATTATGTGATCCTTACTAACTGGAAGTAAGGGAGATGGGGCATGAAGTTATTTCTAGGAGTTGGAGACATACCCAGTTTAGCTCAGTTCTGGGCATCTTTGAAAGTCCTATTCAAACTTGTTTCTACATAGTAACTTGCAACTTTGAATGAGAATGTGCTTGCTTACAGCAACGTGCTATATGTTCTGAAAGCCCCAATTGGGAATCTGTGTCAAAACTTTGTTAGGAATTATGTGATCCTTACTAGATGGAAGTAAGGGAGATGGGGTATGAAGTTATTTCTAGGAGCTGGAGACATACAACGTTTAGCTCAGTTCTGGGCATCTTTGAAATACCTATACAAACTTGTTCCTACATAGTAACTTGCAACTTTGAATGAGAATGTGCTTGCTTACAGCAACGTGCTATATGTTCTGAATGCCCGAATTGGGAATCTGTGTCAAAACTTTGTTAGGAATTATGTGATCCTTACTAGCTGGAAGTAAGGGAGATGGGGCATGAAGTTATTTCTAGGTGTTGGAGACATACAACGTTTAGTTCAGTTCTGGGCATCTTTGAAATACCTATACAAACTTGTTCCTACATAGTAACTTGCAACTTTGAATGAGAATGTGCTTGCTTACAGCAACGTGCTACATGTTCTGAATGCCCCAATTGGGAATCTGTGTCAAAACTTTGTTAGGAATTATGTGATCCTTACTAGCTGGAAGTAAGGGAGATGGGGCATGAAGTTATTTCTAGGAGTTGGACACATACCAAGTTTAGCTCAGTTCTGGGCATCTTTGAAATACCTATACGAACTTGTTCCTACATATTAACTTGCAACTTTGAATGAGAATGTGCTTGCTTACAGCAACGTGCTATATGTTCTGAATCCCCGAATTGGGAATCTGTGTCAAAATTTGTTAGGAATTATGTGATCCTTACTAGGTGGAAGTAAGGGAGTTGGGGCATGAAGGTATTTCTAGGAGTTGGACACATACCAAGTTTAGCACAGTTCTGGGCATCTTTGAAATACCTTTACAAACTTGTTCCTACGTAGTAACTTGCAACTTTGAATGAGAATGTGCTTGCTTACAGCAACGTGCTATATGTTCTGAATGCCCGAATTGGGAATCTGTGTCAAAACTTTGTTAGGAATTATGTGATCCTTACTAGCTGGAAGTAAGGGAGATGGGGCATGAAGTTATTTCTAGGAGATGGACACATACCAAGTTTAGCTCAGTTCTGGGCATCTTTGAAATACCTATACAAACTTGTTCCTACATAGTAACTTGCAACTTTGAATGAGAATGTGCTTGCTTACAGCAACGTGCTATATGTTCTGAATGCCCGAATTGGGAATCTGTGTCAAAACTTTGTTAGGAAATATGTGATCCTTACTAGCTGGAAGTAAGGGAAATGGGGCATGAAGTTATTTTTAGGAGTTGGACACATACCAAGTTTAGCTCAGTTCTGGGCATCTTTGAAAGACCTATACAAACATGTACCTACATAGTAACTTGGAACTTTGAATGAGAATGTGCTTGCTTACAGCAACGTGCTATATGTTCTGAATGCCCGAATTGGGAATCTGTGTCAAAACTTTGTTAGGAATTATGTGATCCTTACTAGCTGGAAGTAAGGGAGTTGGGGCATGAAGTTATTTCTAGGAGTTGGACACATACCAAGTTTAGCTCAGTTCTGGGCATCTTTGAAAGTCCTATACAAACTTGTTCCTACATAGTAACTTGCAACTTTGAATGAGAATGTGCTTGCTTACAGCAACGTGCTATATGTTCTGAATGCCCGAATTGGGAATCTGTGTCAAAACTTTGTTAGGAATTATGTGATCCTTACTAGCTGGAAGTAAGGGAGATGGGGGATGAAGTTATTTCTAGGAGTTGGACACATACGAAGTTTAGCTCAGTTCTGGGCATCTTTGAAATACCTATACAAACTTGTTCCTACATAGTAACTTGCAACTTTGAATGAGAATGTGCTTGCTTACAGCAACGTGCTACATGTTCTGAATGCCCGAATTGGCAATCTGTGTCAAAACTTTGTTAGAAATTATGTGATCCTTACTAGCTGGATAAGGGAGATGGGGCATGAAGTTATTTCTAGGAGTTGGAGACGTACAACGTTTAGCTCAGTTCTGGGCATCTTTGAAAGTCCTACACAAACTTGTTCCTACATAGTAACTTGCATCTTTGAATGAGAATGTGCTTGCTTACAGCAACGTGCTATATGTTCTGAATGCCCGAATTGGGAATCTGTGTCAAAACTTTGTTAGGAAATATGTGATCCTTACGAGCTGGAAGTAAGGGAGATGGGGCATGAAGTTATTTCTAGGAGTTGGAGACATACAACGTTTAACTCAGTTCTGGGCATCTTTGAAAGTCCTATACAAACATGAACCTACATAGTAACTTGCAACTTTGAATGAGAATGTGCTTGCTTACAGCAACGTGCTATATGTTCTGAATGCCCGAATTGGGAATCTGTATCAAATCTTTGTTAGGAATTATGTGATCCTTACTAGCTGGAAGTAAGTGAGATGGGGCATGGAGTTATTTCTAGGAGTTGGAGACATACCACGTTTAGCTCCGTTCTGGGTATCTTTGAAATACCTATACAAACTTGTTCCTACATAGTAACTTGCAACTTTGAATGAGAATGTGCTTGCTTACAACAACGTGCTATATGTTCTGAATGCCCGAATTGGGAATTTGTGTCAAAACTTTCTTAGAAATTATGTGATCCTTACTAGCTGGAAGTAAGGGAGATGGGGCGTGAACTTATTTCTAGGAGTTGGAGACATACCAAGTTTAGATAAGTTCTGGGCATCTTTGAAAGTCCTATACAAACTTGTGCCTACATAGTAACTTGCAACTTTGAATGAGAATGTGCTTGCTTACAGCAACGTTCTATATGTTCTGAATGCCCGAATTGGGAATCTGTGTCAAAACTTTGTTAGAAATTATGTGATCCTTACTAGCTGGAAGTAAGGGAGATGGGGCATGAAGTTATTTCTAGGAGTTGAAAACATACAACGTTTAGCTCAGTTCTGGGCATCTTTGAAAGTCCTATACAAACTTGTTCCTACATAGTAACTTGCATCTTTGAATGAGAATGTGCTTGCTTACAGCAACGTGCTATATGTTCTGAATGCCCGAATTGGGAATCTGTGTCAAAACTTTGTTAGGAAATATGTGATCCTTACTAGCTGGAAGTAAGGGAGATGGGGCATGAAGTTATTTCTAGGAGTTGGACACATACCAAGTTTAGCTCAGTTCTGGGCATCTTTGAAAGTCCTATACAAACATGTACCTACATAGTAAATTGCAACTTGGAATGAGAATGTGCTTGCTTACAGCAACGTGCTATATGTTCTGAATGCCCGAATTGGGAATTTGTATCAAATCTTTGTTAGAAATTATGTGATCCTTACTAGATGGAAGTAAGGGAGATGGGGCATGAAGTTATTTCTAGGAGTTGGACACATACCAAGTTTAGCTCAGTTCTGGGCATCTTTGAAATACCTATACAAACTTGTTCCTACATAGTAACTTGCAACTTTGAATGAGAATGTGCTTGCTTACAGCAACGTGCTATATGTTCTGAATGCCCGAATTGGGAATCTGTGTCAAAACTTTGTTAGGAATTATGTGATCCTTACTAGATGGAAGTAAGGGAGATGGGGCATGAAGTTATTTCTAGGAGTTGGAGACATACCAAGTTTAGCTCAGTTCTGGGCATCTTTGAAATACCTATACAAACTTGTTCCTTCATATTAACTTGCATCTTTGAATGAGAATGTGCTTGCTTACAGCAACGTGCTATATGTTCTGAATGTCCGAATTGGGAATCTGTGTCAAAACTTTGTTAGGAATTATGTGATCCTTACTAGCTGGAAGTAAGGGAGATGGGGCATGAAGTTATTTCTAGGAGTTGGACACATACCAAGTTTAGCTCAGTTCTGGGCATCTTTGAAAGTCCTATTCAAACTTGTTCCTACATAGTAACTTGCAACTTTGAATGAGAATGTGCTTGCTTACAGCAACGTACTATATGTTCTGAATGCCCGAATTGGGAATCTGTGTCAAAACTTTGTTAGGAATTATGTGATCCTTACTAGCTAGAAGTAAGGGAGTTGGGGCATGAAGTTATTTCTAGGAGTTGGACACATACCAAGTTTAGCTCAGTTCTGGGCATCTTTGAAATACCTATACAAACTTGTTCCTAGATAGTAACTTGCAACTTTGAATGAGAATGTGCTTGCTTACAGCAACGTACTATATGTTTTGAATGCCCGAATTGGGAATCTGTGTCAAAACTTTGTTAGGAATTATGTGATCCTTACTAGCTGGAAGTAAGTGAGTTGGGGCATGAAGTTATTTCTCGAGGTTGGACACATACTAAGTTTAGCTCAGTTCTGGGCTTCTTTGAAATACCTATACAAACTTGTTCCTACATAGTAACTTGCAACTTTGAATGAGAATGTGCTTGCTTACAGCAACGTGCTATATGTTCTGAATGCCCGAATTGGGAATTTGTATCAAATCTTTGTTAGAAAATATGTGATCCTTACTAGATGGAAGTAAGGGAGATGGGGCATGAAGTTATTTCTATGAGTTGGAGACATACAACGTTTAGCTCAGTTCTGGGCATCTTTGAAATTCCTATACAAACTTGTTCCTACATAGTAACTTGCATCTTTGAATGAGAATATGCTTGCTTACAGCAACGTGCTATATGTTCTGAATGCCCGAATTGGGAATCTGTGTCAAAACTTTGTTAGGAAATATGTGATCCTTACTAGCTAGAAGTAAGGGAGATGGGGCATGAAGTTATTTCTAGGAGTTGGACACATACCAAGTTTAGCTCAGTTCTGGGCATCTTTGAAAGTCCTATACAAACATGTACCTACATAGTAACTTGCAACTTTGAATGAGAATGTGCTTGCTTACAGCAACGTGCTATATGTTCTGAATGCCCGAATTGGGAATCTGTGTCAAAACTTTGTTAGGAATTATGTGATCCTTACTAGCTGGAAGTAAGGGAGTTGGGGCATGAAGTTATTTCTAGGAGTTGGACACACACCAAGTTTAGCTCAGTTCTGGGCATCTTTGAAAGTCCTATACAAACTTGTTCCTACATAGTAACTTGCAACTTTGAATGAGAATGTGCTTGCTTACAGCAACGTGCTATATGTTCTGAATGCCCGAATTGGGAATCTGTGTCAAAACTTTGTTAGGAATTATGTGATCCTTACTAGCTGGAAGTAAGGGAGATGGGGCATGAAGTTATTTCTAGGAGTTGGACACATACCAAGTTTAGCTCAGTTCTGGGCATCTTTGAAATACCTATACAAACTTGTTCCTACATAGTAACTTGCAACTTTGAATGAGAATGTGCTTGCTTACAGCAACGTGCTATATGTTCTGAATGCCCGAATTGGGAATCTGTGTCAAAACTTTGTTAGAAATTATGTGATCCTTACTAGATGGAAGTAAGGGAGATGGGGCATGAAGTTATTTCTAGGAGTTGGAGACATACCAAGTTTAGCTCAGTTCTGGGCATCTTTGAAATACCTATACAAACTTCTTCCTTCATATTAACTTGCATCTTTGAATGAGAATGTGCTTGCTTACAGCAACGTGCTATATGTTCTGAATGCCCGAATTGGGAATCTGTGTCAAAACCTTGATAGGAATTATGTGATCCTTACAAGCTGGAAGTAAGGGATTTGGGGCATGAAGTTATTTCTAGGAGTTGGACACATACCAAGTTTAGCTCAGTTCTGGGCATCTTTGAAAGTCCTATTAAACTTGTTCCTACATAGTAACTTGCAACTTTGAATGAGAATGTGCTTGCTTACAGCAACGTGCTATATGTTCTGAATGCCCGATTTGGGAATCTGTGTCAAAACTTTGTTAGGAATTATGTGATCCTTATCAGCTGGAAGTAAGGGAGATGGGCCATGAAGTTATTTCTAGGAGTTGGAGACATACCAAGTTTAGCTCAGTTCTGGGCATCTTTGAAATACCTTTACAAACTTGTTCCTACATAGTAACATGCAACTTTGAATGAGAATGTGCTTGCTTACAGCAACGTGCTATATGTTCTGAATGCCCGAATTGGGAATTTGTATCAAATCTTTGTTAGAAATTATGTGATCCTTACTAGATGGAAGTAAGGGAGATGGGGCATGAAGTTATTTCTAGGAGTTGGAGACATACAACGTTTAGCTCAGTTCTGGGCATCTTTGAAATACCTATACAAACTTGTTCCTACATAGTAACTTGCAACTTTGAATGAGAATGTGCTTGCTTACAGCAACGTGCTATATGTTCTGAATGCCCGAATTGGGAATCTGTGTCAAAATTTTGTTAGGAATTATGTGATCCTTACTAGCTGGAAGTAAGGGTGTTGGGGCATGAAGTTATTTCTAGAGGTTGGAAACATACCAAGTTTAGCTCAGTTCTGGGCATCTTTGAAATACCTTTACAAACTTGTTCCTACATAGTAACTTGCAACTTTGAATGAGAATGTGCTTGCTTACAGCAACGTGCTATATGTTCTGAATGCCCGAATTGGGAATTTATATCAAATCTTTGTTAGAAATTATGTGATCCTTACTAGTTGGAAGTAAGGGAGATGAGGCATGAAGTTATTTCTATGAGTTGGAGACATACAACGTTTAGCTCAGTTCTGGGCATCTTTGAAAGTCCTATACAAACTTGTTACTACATAGTAACTTGCATCTTGGAATGAGAATGTGCTTGCTTACAGCAACGTGCTATATGTTCTGAATGCCCGAATTGGGAATCTGTGTCAAAACTTTGTTAGGAAATATGTGATCCTTACTAGCTGGAAGTAAGGGAGATGGGGCATGAAGTTATTTCTAGGAGTTGGAGACATACAAAGTTTAACTCAGTTCTGGGCATCTTTGAAAGTCCTATACAAACATGAACCTACATAGTAACTTGCAACTTTGAATGAGAATGTGCTTGCTTACAGCAACGTGCTATATGTTCTGAATGCCCGAATTGGGAATCTGTGTCAAAACTTTGTTAGGAATTATGTGATCCTTACTAACTGGAAGTAAGGGAGTTGCGGCATGAAGTTATTTCTAGGAGTTGGACACATACCAAGTTTAGCTCAGTTCTGGGCATCTTTGAAAGTCCTATACAAACTTGTTCCTACATAGTAACTTGGAACTTTGAATGAGAATGTGCTTGCTTACAGCAACGTGCTATATGTTCTGAATGCCAGAATTGGGAATCTGTGTCAAAACTTTGTTAGGAATTATGTGATCCTTACTAGCTGGAAGTAAGGGAGATGTGGCATGAAGTTATTTCTAGGAGTTGGAGACATGCTACGTTTAGCTCAGTTCTGGGCATCTTTGAAATACCTATACAAACTTGTTCCTACATAGTAACTTGCAGCTTTGAATGAGAATGTACTTGCTTACATCAACGTGCTATATGTTCTGAATGCCCGAATTGGGAATCTGTGTCAAAACTTTGTTAGAAATTATGTGATCCTTACTAGCTGGAGGTAAGGGAGTTTGGGCATGAAGTTATTTCTAGGAGTTGGAGACATACAACGTTTAGCTCAGTTCTGGGCATCTTTGAAAAACCTATACAAACTTGTTCCTACATAGTAACTTGCAACTTTGAATGAGAATGTGCTTGCTTACAGCAACGTGCTATATGTTCTGAATGCACGAATTGGGAATCTGTGTCAAAACTTTGTTAGTAATTATGTGATCCTCACTAGCTGGAAGTAAGGGAGTTGGGGCATGAAGTTATTTCTAGAGGTTGGACACATACTAAGTTTAGCTCAGTTCTGGGCTTCTTTGAAATACCTATACAAACTTGTTCCTACATAGTAACTTGCAACTTTGAATGAGAATGTGCTTGCTTACAGCAACGTGCTATATGTTCTGAATGCCCAAATTGCTAATTTGTATCAAATCTTTGTTAGAAATTATGTGATCCTTACTAGATGGAAGTAAGGGAGATGGGGCATGAAGTTATTTCTAGGAGTTGGAGACATACAACGTTTAGCTCAGTTCTGGGCATCTTTGAAATACCTATACAAACTTGTTCCTACATAGTAACTTGCAACTTTGAATGAGAATGTGCTTGCTTACAGCAACGTGCTATATGTTCTGAATGCCCGAATTGGGAATCTGTGTCAAAATTTTGTTAGGAATTATGTGATCCTTACTAGCTGGAAGTAAGGGAGATGGGGCATGATGTTATTTCTAGGAGTTGGAGACATACCACGGTTAGCTCAGTTCTGGGCATCTTTGAAATACCTATACAAACTTGTTCCTACCTAGTAACTTGCATCTTTGAATGAGAATGTGCTTGCTTACAGCAACATGCTATATGTTCTGAATGTCCGAATTGGGAATCTGTGTCAAATCTTTGTTAGGAATTATGTGATCCTTACTAGCTGGACGTAAGGGAGATGGGGCATGATGTTATTTCTAGGTGTTGGAGACATACCAAGTTTAGCTCAGTTCTGGGCATCTTTGAAAGTCCTATTCAAACTTGTTCCTACATAGTAACTTGCAACATTGAATGAGAATGTGCTTGCTTACAGCAACTTACTATATGTTCTGAATGCCTGAATTGGGAATCTGTGTCAAAACTTGGTTAGGAATTATGTGATCCTTACTAGCTGGAAGTAAGGGAGTTGGGGCATGAAGTTATTTCTAGGAGTTGGACACATACCAAGTTTAGCTCAGTTCTGGGCATCTTTGAAATACCTATACAAACTTGTTCCTACATAGTAACTTGCCAATTTGAATGAGAATGTGCTTGCTTACAGCAACGTGCTATATGTTCTGAATGCCCGAATTGGGAATCTGTGTCAAAACTTTGTTAGGAATTATGTGATCCTTACTAGCTGGAAGTAAGGGAGTTGGGGCATGAAGTTATTTCTAGAGGTTGGACACATACCAAGTTTAGCTCAGTTCTGGGCATCTTTGAAATACCTATACAAACTTGTTCCTACATAGTAACTTGCAACTTTGAATGAGTATGTGCTTACTTACAGCAACGTGCTATATGTTCTGAATGCCCGAATTGGGAAACTGTGTCAAATATTTGTTAGGAATTATGTGATCCTTACTAGCTGGAAGTAAGGGAGATGGGGCATAAAGTTATTTCTAGGAGTTGGAGACATACCAAGTTTAGCTCAGTTCTGGGCATCTTTGAAATACCTTTACAAACTTGTTCCCACATAGTAACTTGCAACTTTGAATGAGAATGTGCTTGCTTACAGCAACGTGCTATATGTTCTGAATGCCCGAATTGGGGATCTGTGTCAAAACTTTGTTAGGAATTATGTGATCCTTACTAGCTGGAAGTAAGGGAGATGGGGAATGAAGTTATTTCTAGGAGTTGGAGACATACCAAGTTTAGCTCAGTTCTGGGCATCTTTGAAATACCTATACGAACTTGTTCCTACATAGTAACTTGCAACTTTGAATGAGAATGTGCTTGCTTACAGCAACGTGCTATATGTTCTGAACGCCCGAATTGGGAATCTGTGTCAAAACTTTGTTAGGAATTATGTGATCCTTACTAGCTGGAAGTAAGGGAGATGGGGCATGAAGTTATTTCTAGGAGTTGGACACATACCAAGTTTAGCTCAGTTCTGGGCATCTTAAAAATACCTATACAAACTTGTTCCTACATAGTAACTTGCAACTTTGAATGAGAATGTGCTTGCTTACAGCAACGTGCTATATGTTCTGACTGCTCGAATTGGTAATCTGTGACAAAACTTTGTTAGAAATTATGTGATTCTTACTAGATGGAAGTAAGGGAGATGGGGCATGAAGTTATTTCTAGGAGTTGGAAACATACCAAGTTTAGCTCAGTTCTGGGCATCTTTGAAATACCTATACAAACTTGTTCCTACATAGTAACTTGCAACTTTGAATGAGAATGTGCTTGCTTACAGCAACGTGCTATATGTTCTGAATGCCCGAATTGGGAATCTGTGTCAAATCTTTGTTAGGAATTATGTGATCCTTACTAGCTGGATGTAAGGGAGTTGGGGCATGAAGTTATTTCTAGAGGTTGGACAAATACCAAGTTTAGCTCAGTTCTGGGCATCTTTGAAATACCTATACAAACTTGTTCCTACATAGTAACTTGCAACTTTGAATGAGAATGTGCTTGCTTACAGCAACGTGCTATATGTTCTGAATGCCCGAATTGGGAATCTGTGTCAAAACTTTGTTAGGAATTATGTGATCCTTACTAGAAGGAAGTAAGGGAGATGGGGCATGAAGTTATTTCTAGGAGTTGGAGACATACCAAGTTTAGCTCAGTTCTGGACATCTTTGAAATACCTTTACAAACTTGTTCCCACATAGTAACTTGCAACTTTGAATGAGAATGTGCTTGCTTACAGCAAAGTGCTATATGTTCTGAATGCCCGAATTGGGAATCTGTGTCAAAACTTTGTTAGGAATTATGTGATCCTTACTAGCTCTAAGTAAGGGAGATGGGGCATGAAGTTATTTCTAGGAGTTGGACACATACAAAGTTTAGCACCGTTCGGGGTATCTTTGAAATACCTATACAAACTTGTTCCTACATAGTAACTTGCAACTTTGAATGAGAATGTGCTTGCTTACAGCAACGTGCTATATGTTCTGAATGCCCGAATTGGGAATCTGTGTCAAATCATTGTTAGGAATTATGTGATCCTTACTAGCTGGAAGTAAGGGAGATGGGGCATGAAGTTATTTCTAGGAGTTGGAGACACACCAAGTTTAGCTCAGTTCTGGGCATCTTTGAAATACCTTTACAAACTTGTTCCCACATAGTAACTTGCAACTTTGAATGAGAATGTGCTTGCTTACAGCAACGTGCTATATGTTCTGAATGTCCGAATTGGGAATCTGTGTTAAAACTTTGTTATAAATTATGTGATCCTTAATAGATGGAAGAAAGGGAGATGGGGCATGAAGTTATTTCTAGGAGTTGGAAACATACAACGTTTAGCTCAGTTCTGGGCATCTTTGAAATACCTATACAAACTTGTTCCTTCATAGTAACTTGCAAATTTGAATGAGAAAGTGCTTGCTTACAGCAACGTGCTATATGTTCTGAATGTCCGAATTGGGAATCTGTGTTAAAACTTTGTTAGAAATTATGTGATCCTTAATAGATGGAAGAAACGGAGATGGGGCATGAAGTTATTTCTAGGAGTTGGAGACATACAACGTTTAGCTCAGTTCTGGGCATCTTTGAAATACCTTTACAAACTTGTTCCTTCATAGTAACTTGCAACTTTGAATGAGAATGTGCTTGCTTACAGCAGCGTGCTATATGTTCTGAATGCCAGAATTGGGAATCTGTGTCAAAACTTTGTTAGGAATTATGTGATCCTTACCAGCTGGAAGTAAGGGAGATGGGCCATGAAGTTATTTCTAGGAGTTGGAGACATACCAAGTTTAGCTCAGTTCTGGGCATCTTTGAAATACCTTTACAAACTTGTTCCTACATAGTAACTTGCAACTTTGAATGAGAATGTGCTTGCTTACAGCAACGTGCTATATGTTCTGAATGCCCGATTGCTAATTTGTATCAAATCTTTGTTAGAAATTATGTGATCCTTACTAGATGGAAGTAAGGGAGATGGGGCATGAAGTTATTTCTAGGAGTTGGAGACATACAACGTTTAGCTCAGTTCTGGGCATCTTTGAAATACCTATACAAACTTGTTCCTACATAGTAACTTGCAACTTTGAATGAGAATGTGCTTGCTTACAGCAACGTGCTATATGTTCTGAATGCCCGAATTGGGAATCTGTGTCAAAATTTTGTTAGGAATTATGTGATCCTTACTAGCTGGAAGTAAGGGGGATGGGGCATGAAGTTATTTCTAGGAGTTGGAGACATACAACGTTTAGCTCAGTTCTGGGCATCATTGAAATACCTATACAAACTTGTTCCTACATAGTAACCTGCAACTTTGAATGAGAATGTACTTGCTTACAGCAACGTGCTATATGTTCTGAATGCCCGAATTGGGAATCTGTGTCAAAACTTTGTTAGGAATTATGTGATCCTTACTAGCTGGAAGTAAGGGAGATGGGGCATGACGTTATTTCTAGGAGTTGGAGACATACAAAGTGTAGCTCAGTTCTGGGCATCTTTGAAATACCTATACAAACTTGTTCCCACATAGTAACTTGCAACTTTGAATGAGAATGTGCTTGCTTACAGCAACGTGCTATATGTTCTGAATGCCCGAATTGGGGATCTGTGTCAAAACTTTGTTAGGAATTATGTTATCCTTACTAGCTGGAAGTAAGGGAGATTGCGCATGAAGTTATTTCTAGGAGTTGGAGCCATACCAAGTTTAGCTCAGTTCTGGGCATCTTTGAAATACCTATACAAACTTGTTCCTACATAGTAACTTGCAACTTTGAATGAGAATGTGCTTTCTTACAGCAACGTGCTATATGTTCTGAATGCCCGAATTGGGAATCTGTGTCAAAACTTTGTTAGGAATTATGTGATCCTTACTAGCTGGAAGTAAGGGTGATGGGGCATGAAGTTATTTCTAGGAGTTGGAGACATACAACGTTTAGCTCAGTTCTGGGCATCTTTGAAATACCTTTACAAACTTGTTCCTACATAGTAACTTGCAACTTTGAATGAGAATGTGCTTGCTTACAGCAACGTGCTACATGTTCTGAATGCCCGAATTGGGAATCTGTGTCAAAACTTTGTTAGGAATTATGTGATCCTTACTAGCTGGAAGTAAGTGAGATGGGGCATGAAGTTATTTCTAGGAGTTGGAGACATACAACGTTTAGCTCAGTTCTGGGCATCTTTGAAATACCTATACAAACTTGTTCCTACATAGTAACTTGCAACTTTGAATGAGAATGTGCTTGCTTACAGCAACGTGCTATATGTTCTGAATGCCCGAATTGGGAATCTGTGTCAAAACTTTGTTAGGAATTATGTGATCCTTACTAGCTGGAAGTAAGGGAGATGGGGCATGAAGTTATTTCTAAGAGTTGGACACATACCAAGTTTAGCTCAGTTCTGGGCATCTTTGAAATACCTTTACAAACTTGTTCCCACATAGTAACTTGCAACTTTGAATGAGAATTTGCTTGCTTACAGCTACGTACTATATGTTCTGAATGCCCGAATTGGGAATCTGTGTCAAAACTTTGTTAGGAATTATGTGATCCTTACTAGCTGGAAGTAAGGGAGTTGGGGCATGAAGTTATTTCTAGGAGTTGCACACATACCAAGTTTAGCTCAGTTCTGGGCATCTTTGAAATACCTATACGAACTTGTTCCTACATAGTAACTTGCAACTTTGAATGAGAATGTGCTTGCTTACAGCAACGTGCTATATGTTCTGAACGCCCGAATTGGGAATCTGTGTCAAAACTTTGTTAGGAATTATGTGATCCTTACTAGCTGGAAGTAAGGGAGATGGGGCATGAAGTTATTTCTAGGAGTTGGACACATACCAAGTTTAGCTCAGTTCTGGGCATCTTAAAAATACCTATACAAACTTGTTCCTACATAGTAACTTGCAACTTTGAATGAGAATGTGCTTGCTTACAGCAACGTGCTATATGTTCTGACTGCTCGAATTGGTAATCTGTGACAAAACTTTGTTAGAAATTATGTGATTCTTACTAGATGGAAGTAAGGGAGATGGGGCATGAAGTTATTTCTAGGAGTTGGAGACATACCAAGTTTAGCTCAGTTCTGGGCATCTTTGAAATACCTATACAAACTTGTTCCTACATAGTAACTTGCAACTTTGAATGAGAATGTGCTTGCTTACAGCAACGTGCTATATGTTCTGAATGCCCGAATTGGGAATCTGTGTCAAATCTTTGTTAGGAATTATGTGATCCTTACTAGCTGGATGTAAGGGAGTTGGGGCATGAAGTTATTTCTAGAGGTTGGACAAATACCAAGTTTAGCTCAGTTCTGGGCATCTTTGAAATACCTATACAAACTTGTTCCTACATAGTAACTTGCAACTTTGAATGAGAATGTGCTTGCTTACAGCAACGTGCTATATGTTCTGAATGCCCGAATTGGGAATCTGTGTCAAAACTTTGTTAGGAATTATGTGATCCTTACTAGAAGGAAGTAAGGGAGATGGCGCATGAAGTTATTTCTAGGAGTTGGAGACATACCAAGTTTAGCTCAGTTCTGGGCATCTTTGAAATACCTTTACAAACTTGTTCCCACATAGTAACTTGCAACTTTGAATGAGAATGTGCTTGCTTACAGCAAAGTGCTATATGTTCTGAATGCCCGAATTGGGAATCTGTGTCAAAACTTTGTTAGGAATTATGTGATCCTTACTAGCTCTAAGTAAGGGAGATGGGGCATGAAGTTATTTCTAGGAGTTGGACACCTACAAAGTTTAGCACCGTTCGGGGTATCTTTGAAATACCTATACAAACTTGTTCCTACATAATAACTTGCAACTTTGAATGAGAATGTGCTTGCTTACAGCAACGTGCTATATGTTCTGAATGCCCGAATTGGGAATCTGTGTCAAAAGTTTGTTAGGAATTATGTGATCCTTACTAGCTGGAAGAAAGGGAGATGGGGCATGACGTTATTTCTAGGAGTTGGAGACATACCAAGTTTAGCTCAGTTCTGGGCATCTTTGAAATACCTATACAAACTTGTTCCTACATAGTAACTTGCAACTTTGAATGAGAATGTGCTTGCTTACAGCAACGTGCTATATGTTCTGAATGCCCCACTTGGGAATCTGTGTCAAATCTTTGTTAGGAATTATGTGATCCTTACTAGCTGGAAGTAAGGGAGATGGGGCATGAAGTTATTTCTAGGAGTTGGAGACATACCACGTTTAGCTCAGTTCTGGGCATCTTTGAAATACCTATACAAACTTGTTCCTACATAGTAACTTGCAAATTTGAATAAGAATGTGCTTGCATACAGCAACGTGCTATATGTTCTGAATGCCCGAATTGGGAATCTGTGTCAAATCATTGTTAGGAATTATGTGATCCTTACTAGCTGGAAGTAAGGGAGATGGGGCATGAAGTTATTTCTAGGAGTTGGAGACATACCACGTTTAGCTTAGTTCTGGGCATCTTTGAAATACCTATACAAACTTGTTCCTACCTAGTAACTTGCAACTTTGAATGAGAATGTGCTTGCTTACAGCAACATGCTATATGTTCTGAATGTCCGAATTGGGAATCTGTGTCAAAACTTTGTTAGGAATTATGTGATCCTTACTAGCTGGAAGTAAGGGAGATGGGGCATGAAGTTATTTCTAGGAGTTGGAGACATACCAAGTTTACCTCAGTTCTGGGCATCTTTGAAAGTCCTATTCAAACTTGTTCATACATAGTAACTTGCAACTTTGAATGAGAATGTGCTTGCTTACAGCAACGTACTATATGTTCTGAATGCCCGAATTGGGAATCTGTGTCAAAACTTTTTTAGGAATTATGTGATCCTTACCAGCTGGAAGTAAGGGAGATGGGCCATGAAGTTATTTCTAGGAGTTGGAGACATACCAAGTTTAGCTCAGTTTTGGGCATCTTTGAAATACCTTTACAAACTTGTTCCTACATAGTAACTTGCAACTTTGAATGAGAATGTGCTTGCTTACAGCAACGTGCTATATGTTCTGAATGCCCGATTGCTAATTTGTATCAAATCTTTGTTAGAAATTATGTGATCCTTACTAGATGGAAGTAAGGGAGATGGGGCATGAAGTTATTTCTAGGAGTTGGAGACATACAACGTTTAGCTCAGTTCTGGGCATCTTTGAAATACCTATACAAACTTGTTCCTACATAGTAACTTGCAACTTTGAATGAGAATGTGCTTGCTTACAGCAACGTGCTATATGTTCTGAATGCCCGAATTGGGAATCTGTGTCAAAATTTTGTTAGGAATTATGTGATCCTTACTAGCTGGAAGTAAGGGAGATGGGGCATGAAGTTATTTCTAGGAGTTGGAGACATACAACGTTTAGCTCAGTTCTGGGCATCTTTGAAATACCTATACAAACTTGTTCCTACATAGTAACTTGCAACTTTGAATGAGAATGTACTTGCTTACAGCAACGTGCTATATGTTCTGAATGCCCGAATTGGGAATCTGTGTCAAAACTTTGTTAGGAATTATGTGATCCTTAGTAGCTGGAAGTAAGGGTGTTGGGGCATGAAGTTATTTCTAGAGGTTGGACACATACCAAGTTTAGCTCAGTTCTGGGCATCTTTGAAATATCTATACAAACTTGTTCCTACATAGTAACTTGCAACTTTGAATGAGAATGTGCTTGCTTACAGCAACGTGCTATATGTTCTGAATGCCCGAATTGGGAATTTGTATCAAATCTTTGTTAGAAATTATGTGATCCTTACTAGATGGAAGTAAGGGAGATGGGGCATGAAGTTACTTCTATGAGTTGGAGACATACAACGTTTAGCTCAGTTCTGGGCATCTTTGAAATACCTATACGAACTTGTTTCTACATAGTAACTTGCAACTTTGAATGAGAATGTGCTTGCTTACAGCAACGTGCTATATGTTCTGAACGCCCGAATTTGGAATCTGTGTCAAAACTTTGTTAGGAATTATGTGATCCTTACTAGCTGGAAGTAAGGGAGATGGGGCATGAAGTTATTTCTAGGAGTTGGACACATACCAAGTTTAGCTCAGTTCTGGGCATCTTTGAAATACCTATACGAACTTGTTCCTACATAGTAACTTGCAACTTTGAATGAGAATGTGCTTGCTTACAGCAACGTGCTATATGTTCTGAACGCCCGAATTGGGAATCTGTGTCAAAACTTTGTTAGGAATTATGTGATCCTTACTAGCTGGAAGTAAGGGAGATGGGGCATGAAGTTATTTCTAGGAGTTGGAGACATACCAAGTTTAGCTCAGTTATGGGCATCGTTGAAAGTCCTATTCAAACTTGTTCCTACATAGTAACTTGCAACTTTGAATGAGAATGTGCTTGCTTACAGCAACGTACTATATGTTCTGAATGCCCGAATTGGGAATCTGTGTCAAAAGTTTGTTAGGAATTATGTGATCCTTACTAGCTGGAAGTAAGGGAGTTGGGGCATGAAGTTATTTCTAGGAGTTGGACACATACCAAGTTTAGCTCAGTTCTGGGCATCTTTGAAGTACCTATACAAACTTGTTCCTACGTAGTAACTTGCAACTTTGAATGAGAATGTGCTTGCATACAGCAACGTGCTATATGTTCTGAATGTCCGAATTGGGAATCTGTGTTAAAACTTTGTTATAAATTATGTGATCCTTAATAGATGGAAGAAAGGGAGATGGGGCATGAAGTTATTTCTAGGAGTTGGAGACATACAACGTTTAGCTCAGTTCTGGGCATCTTTGAAATACCTATACAAACTTGTTCCTTCATAGTAACTTGCAAATTTGAATGAGAAAGTGCTTGCTTACAGCAAAGTGCTATATGTTCTGAATGTCCGAATTGGGAATCTGTGTTAAAACTTTGTTAGAAATTATGTGATCCTTAATAGATGGAAGAAAGGGAGATGGGGCATGAAGTTATTTCTAGGAGTTGGAGACATACAACGTTTAGCTCAGTTCTGGGCATCTTTGAAATACCTTTACAAACTTGTTCCTTCATAGTAACTTGCAACTTTGAATGAGAATGTGCTTGCTTACAGCAGCGTGCTATATGTTCTGAATGCCCGAATTGGGAATCTGTGTCAAAACTTTGTTAGGAATTATGTGATCCTTCCTAGCTCTAAGTAAGGGAGATGGGGCATGAAGTTATTTCTAGGAGTTGGACACCTACAAAGTTTAGCACCGTTCGGGGTATCTTTGAAATACCTATACAAACTTGTTCCTACATAATAACTTGCAACTTTGAATGAGAATGTGCTTGCTTACAGCAACGTGCTATATGTTCTGAATGCCCGAATTGGGAATCTGTGTCAAAAGTTTGTTAGGAATTATGTGATCCTTACTAGCTGGAAGAAAGGGAGATGGGGCATGACGTTATTTCTAGGAGTTGGAGACATACCAAGTTTAGCTCAGTTCTGGGCATCTTTGAAATACCTATACAAACTTGTTCCTACATAGTAACTTGCAACTTTGAATGAGAATGTGCTTGCTTACAGCAACGTGCTATATGTTCTGAATGCCCCACTTGGGAATCTGTGTCAAATCTTTGTTAGGAATTATGTGATCCTTACTAGCTGGAAGTAAGGGAGATGGGGCATGAAGTTATTTCTAGGAGTTGGAGACATACCACGTTTAGCTCAGTTCTGGGCATCTTTGAAATACCTATACAAACTTGTTCCTACATAGTAACTTGCAAATTTGAATAAGAATGTGCTTGCATACAGCAACGTGCTATATGTTCTGAATGCCCGAATTGGGAATCTGTGTCAAATCATTGTTAGGAATTATGTGATCCTTACTAGCTGGAAGTAAGGGAGATGGGGCATGAAGTTATTTCTAGGAGTTGGAGACATACCACGTTTAGCTTAGTTCTGGGCATCTTTGAAATACCTATACAAACTTGTTCCTACCTAGTAACTTGCAACTTTGAATGAGAATGTGCTTGCTTACAGCAACATGCTATATGTTCTGAATGTCCGAATTGGGAATCTGTGTCAAAACTTTGTTAGGAATTATGTGATCCTTACTAGCTGGAAGTAAGGGAGATGGGGCATGAAGTTATTTCTAGGAGTTGGAGACATACCAAGTTTACCTCAGTTCTGGGCATCTTTGAAAGTCCTATTCAAACTTGTTCATACATAGTAACTTGCAACTTTGAATGAGAATGTGCTTGCTTACAGCAACGTACTATATGTTCTGAATGCCCGAATTGGGAATCTGTGTCAAAACTTTTTTAGGAATTATGTGATCCTTACCAGCTGGAAGTAAGGGAGATGGGCCATGAAGTTATTTCTAGGAGTTGGAGACATACCAAGTTTAGCTCAGTTTTGGGCATCTTTGAAATACCTTTACAAACTTGTTCCTACATAGTAACTTGCAACTTTGAATGAGAATGTGCTTGCTTACAGCAACGTGCTATATGTTCTGAATGCCCGATTGCTAATTTGTATCAAATCTTTGTTAGAAATTATGTGATCCTTACTAGATGGAAGTAAGGGAGATGGGGCATGAAGTTATTTCTAGGAGTTGGAGACATACAACGTTTAGCTCAGTTCTGGGCATCTTTGAAATACCTATACAAACTTGTTCCTACATAGTAACTTGCAACTTTGAATGAGAATGTGCTTGCTTACAGCAACGTGCTATATGTTCTGAATGCCCGAATTGGGAATCTGTGTCAAAATTTTGTTAGGAATTATGTGATCCTTACTAGCTGGAAGTAAGGGAGATGGGGCATGAAGTTATTTCTAGGAGTTGGAGACATACAACGTTTAGCTCAGTTCTGGGCATCTTTGAAATACCTATACAAACTTGTTCCTACATAGTAACTTGCAACTTTGAATGAGAATGTACTTGCTTACAGCAACGTGCTATATGTTCTGAATGCCCGAATTGGGAATCTGTGTCAAAACTTTGTTAGGAATTATGTGATCCTTAGTAGCTGGAAGTAAGGGTGTTGGGGCATGAAGTTATTTCTAGAGGTTGGACACATACCAAGTTTAGCTCAGTTCTGGGCATCTTTGAAATATCTATACAAACTTGTTCCTACATAGTAACTTGCAACTTTGAATGAGAATGTGCTTGCTTACAGCAACGTGCTATATGTTCTGAATGCCCGAATTGGGAATTTGTATCAAATCTTTGTTAGAAATTATGTGATCCTTACTAGATGGAAGTAAGGGAGATGGGGCATGAAGTTACTTCTATGAGTTGGAGACATACAACGTTTAGCTCAGTTCTGGGCATCTTTGAAATACCTATACGAACTTGTTTCTACATAGTAACTTGCAACTTTGAATGAGAATGTGCTTGCTTACAGCAACGTGCTATATGTTCTGAACGCCCGAATTTGGAATCTGTGTCAAAACTTTGTTAGGAATTATGTGATCCTTACTAGCTGGAAGTAAGGGAGATGGGGCATGAAGTTATTTCTAGGAGTTGGACACATACCAAGTTTAGCTCAGTTCTGGGCATCTTTGAAATACCTATACGAACTTGTTCCTACATAGTAACTTGCAACTTTGAATGAGAATGTGCTTGCTTACAGCAACGTGCTATATGTTCTTAACGCCCGAATTGGGAATCTGTGTCAAAACTTTGTTAGGAATTATGTGATCCTTACTAGCTGGAAGTAAGGGAGATGGGGCATGAAGTTATTTCTAGGAGTTGGAGACATACCAAGTTTAGCTCAGTTATGGGCATCGTTGAAAGTCCTATTCAAACTTGTTCCTACATAGTAACTTGCAACTTTGAATGAGAATGTGCTTGCTTACAGCAACGTACTATATGTTCTGAATGCCCGAATTGGGAATCTGTGTCAAAAGTTTGTTAGGAATTATGTGATCCTTACTAGCTGGAAGTAAGGGAGTTGGGGCATGAAGTTATTTCTAGGAGTTGGACACATACCAAGTTTAGCTCAGTTCTGGGCATCTTTGAAGTACCTATACAAACTTGTTCCTACGTAGTAACTTGCAACTTTGAATGAGAATGTGCTTGCATACAGCAACGTGCTATATGTTCTGAATGTCCGAATTGGGAATCTGTGTTAAAACTTTGTTATAAATTATGTGATCCTTAATAGATGGAAGAAAGGGAGATGGGGCATGAAGTTATTTCTAGGAGTTGGAGACATACAACGTTTAGCTCAGTTCTGGGCATCTTTGAAATACCTATACAAACTTGTTCCTTCATAGTAACTTGCAAATTTGAATGAGAAAGTGCTTGCTTACAGCAAAGTGCTATATGTTCTGAATGTCCGAATTGGGAATCTGTGTTAAAACTTTGTTAGAAATTATGTGATCCTTAATAGATGGAAGAAAGGGAGATGGGGCATGAAGTTATTTCTAGGAGTTGGAGACATACAACGTTTAGCTCAGTTCTGGGCATCTTTGAAATACCTTTACAAACTTGTTCCTTCATAGTAACTTGCAACTTTGAATGAGAATGTGCTTGCTTACAGCAGCGTGCTATATGTTCTGAATGCCCGAATTGGGAATCTGTGTCAAAACATTGTTAGGAATTATGTGATCCTTACCAGCTGGAAGTAAGGGAGATGGGCCATGAAGTTATTTCTAGGAGTTGGAGACATACCAAGTTTAGCTCAGTTCTGGGCATCTTTGAAATACCTTTACAAACTTGTTCCTACATAGTAACTTGCAACTTTGAATGAGAATGTGCTCGCTTACAGCAACGTGCTATATGTTCTGAATGCCCGATTGCTAATTTGTATCAAATCTTTGTTAGAAATTATGTGATCCTTACTAGATGGAAGTAAGGGAGATGGGGCATGAAGTTATTTCTAGGAGTTGGAGACATACAACGTTTAGCTCAGTTCTGGGCATCTTTGAAATACCTATACAAACTTGTTCCTACATAGTAACTTGCAACTTTGAATGAGAATGTGCTTGCTTACAGCAACGTGCTATATGTTCTGAATGCCCGAATTGGGAATCTGTGTCAAAATTTTGTTAGGAATTATGTGATCCTTACTAGCTGGAAGTAAGGGAGATGGGGCATGAAGTTATTTCTAGGAGTTGGAGACATACAACGTTTAGCTCAGTTCTGGGCATCTTTGAAATACCTATACAAACTTGTTCCTACATAGTAACTTGCAACTTTGAATGAGAATGTACTTGCTTACAGCAACGTGCTATATGTTCTGAATGCCCGAATTGGGAATCTGTGTCAAAACTTTGTTAGGAATTATGTGATCCTTACTAGCTGGAAGTAAGGGAGATGGGGCATGACGTTATTTCTAGGAGTTGGAGACATACAAAGTGTAGCTCAGTTCTGGGCATCTTTGAAATACCTATACAAACTTGTTCCCACATAGTAACTTGCAACTTTGAATGAGAATGTGCTTGCTTACAGCAACGTGCTATATGTTCTGAATGCCCGAATTGGGGATCTGTGTCAAAACTTTGTTAGGAATTATGTGATCCTTACTAGCTGGAAGTAAGGGTGATGGGGCATGAAGTTATTTCTAGGAGTTGGAGACATACAACGTTTAGCTCAGTTCTGGGCATCTTTGAAATACCTTTACAAACTTGTTCCTACATAGTAACTTGCAACTTTGAATGAGAATGTGCTTGCTTACAGCAACGTGCTACATGTTCTGAATGCCCGAATTGGGAATCTGTGTCAAAACTTTGTTAGGAATTATGTGATCCTTACTAGCTGGAAGTAAGGGAGATGGGGCATGAAGTTATTTCTAAGAGTTGGACACATACCAAGTTTAGCTCAGTTCTGGGCATCTTTGAAATACCTTTACAAACTTGTTCCCACATAGTAACTTGCAACTTTGAATGAGACTTTGCTTGCTTACAGCTACGTACTATATGTTCTGAATGCCCGAATTGGGAATCTGTGTCAAAACTTTGTTAGGAATTATGTGATCCTTACTAGCTGGAAGTAAGGGAGTTGGGGCATGAAGTTATTTCTAGGAGTTGCACACATACCAAGTTTAGCTCAGTTCTGGGCATCTTTGAAATACCTATACGAACTTGTTCCTACATAGTAACTTGCAACTTTGAATGAGAATGTGCTTGCTTACAGCAACGTGCTATATGTTCTGACTGCTCGAATTGGTAATCTGTGACAAAACTTTGTTAGAAATTATGTGATTCTTACTAGATGGAAGTAAGGGAGATGGGGCATGAAGTTATTTCTAGGAGTTGGAGACATACCAAGTTTAGCTCAGTTCTGGGCATCTTTGAAATACCTATACAAACTTGTTCCTACATAGTAACTTGCAACTTTGAATGAGAATGTGCTTGCTTACAGCAACGTGCTATATGTTCTGAATGCCCGAATTGGGAATCTGTGTCAAATCTTTGTTAGGAATTATGTGATCCTTACTAGCTGGATGTAAGGGAGTTGGGGCATGAAGTTATTTCTAGAGGTTGGACAAATACCAAGTTTAGCTCAGTTCTGGGCATCTTTGAAATACCTATACAAACTTGTTCCTACATAGTAACTTGCAACTTTGAATGAGAATGTGCTTGCTTACAGCAACGTGCTATATGTTCTGAATGCCCGAATTGGGAATCTGTGTCAAAACTTTGTTAGGAATTATGTGATCCTTACTAGAAGGAAGTAAGGGAGATGGGGCATGAAGTTATTTCTAGGAGTTGGAGACATACCAAGTTTAGCTCAGTTCTGGGCATCTTTGAAATACCTTTACAAACTTGTTCCCACATAGTAACTTGCAACTTTGAATGAGAATGTGCTTGCTTACAGCAAAGTGCTATATGTTCTGAATGCCCGAATTGGGAATCTGTGTCAAAACTTTGTTAGGAATTATGTGATCCTTACTAGCTCTAAGTAAGGGAGATGGGGCATGAAGTTATTTCTAGGAGTTGGACACCTACAAAGTTTAGCACCGTTCGGGGTATCTTTGAAATACCTATACAAACTTGTTCCTACATAATAACTTGCAACTTTGAATGAGAATGTGCTTGCTTACAGCAACGTGCTATATGTTCTGAATGCCCGAATTGGGAATCTGTGTCAAAAGTTTGTTAGGAATTATGTGATCCTTACTAGCTGGAAGAAAGGGAGATGGGGCATGACGTTATTTCTAGGAGTTGGAGACATACCAAGTTTAGCTCAGTTCTGGGCATCTTTGAAATACCTATACAAACTTGTTCCTACATAGTAACTTGCAACTTTGAATGAGAATGTGCTTGCTTACAGCAACGTGCTATATGTTCTGAATGCCCCACTTGGGAATCTGTGTCAAATCTTTGTTAGGAATTATGTGATCCTTACTAGCTGGAAGTAAGGGAGATGGGGCATGAAGTTATTTCTAGGAGTTGGAGACATACCACGTTTAGCTCAGTTCTGGGCATCTTTGAAATACCTATACAAACTTGTTCCTACATAGTAACTTGCAAATTTGAATAAGAATGTGCTTGCATACAGCAACGTGCTATATGTTCTGAATGCCCGAATTGGGAATCTGTGTCAAATCATTGTTAGGAATTATGTGATCCTTACTAGCTGGAAGTAAGGGAGATGGGGCATGAAGTTATTTCTAGGAGTTGGAGACATACCATGTTTAGCTTAGTTCTGGGCATCTTTGAAATACCTATACAAACTTGTTCCTACCTAGTAACTTGCATCTTTGAATGAGAATGTGCTTGCTTACAGCAACATGCTATATGTTCTGAATGTCCGAATTGGGAATCTGTGTCAAAACTTTGTTAGGAATTATGTGATCCTTACTAGCTGGAAGTAAGGGAGATGGGGCATGAAGTTATTTCTAGGAGTTGGAGACATACCAAGTTTACCTCAGTTCTGGGCATCTTTGAAAGTCCTATTCAAACTTGTTCATACATAGTAACTTGCAACTTTGAATGAGAATGTGCTTGCTTACAGCAACGTACTATATGTTCTGAATGCCCGAATTGGGAATCTGTGTCAAAACTTTGTTAGGAATTATGTGATCCTTACTAGCTGGAAGTAAGGGAGTTGGGGCATGAAGTTATTTCTAGGAGTTGGACACATACCAAGTTTAGCTCAGTTCTGGGCATCTTTGAAATACCTATACAAACTTGTTCCTACATAGTAACTTGCAACTTTGAATGAGAATGTGCTTAATTACAGCAACGTGCTATATGTTCTGAATGCCCGAATTGGGAATCTGTGTCAAAACTTTGTTAGGAATTATGTGATCCTTACTAGCTGGAAGTAAGGGAATTGGGGCATGAAGTTATTTCTAGAGGTTGGACACATACCAAGTTTAGCTCAGTTCTGGGCATCTTTGAAATACCTAAACAAACTTGTTGCTACATAGTAACTTGCAACTTTGAATGAGAATGTGCTTGCTTACAGCAACGTGCTATATGTTCTGAATGCCCGAATTGGGAATCTGTGTCAAATCATTGTTAGGAATTATGTGATCCTTACTAACTGAAAGTAAGGGAGAAGGGGCATGAAGTTATTTCTAGGAGTTGGAGACACACCAAGTTTAGCTCAGTTCTGGGCATCTTTGAAATACCTTTACAAACTTGTTCCCACATAGTAACTTGCAACTTTGAATGAGAATGTGCTTGCTTACAGCAACGTGCTATATGTTCTGAATGTCCGAATTGGGAATCTGTGTTAAAACTTTGTTAGAAATTATGTGATCCTTAATAGATGGAAGAAAGGGAGATGGGGCATGAAGTTATTTCTAGGAGTTGGAGACATACAACGTTTAGCTCAGTTCTGGGCATCTTTGAAATACCTATACAAACTTGTTCCTTCATAGTAACTTGCAAATTTGAATGAGAAAGTGCTTGCTTACAGCAACGTGCTATATGTTCTGAATGTCCGAATTGGGAATCTGTGTTAAAATTTGTTAGAAATTATGTGATCCTTAATAGATGGAAGAAAGGGAGATGGGGCATGAAGTTATTTCTAGGAGTTGGAGACATACAACGTTTAGCTCAGTTCTGGGCATCTTTGAAATACCTTTACAAACTTGTTCCTACATAGTAACTTGCAACTTTGAATGAGAATGTGCTTGCTTACAGCAACGTGCTATATGTTCTGAATGCCCGAATTGGGAATCTGTGTCAAAACTTTGTTAGGAATTATGTGATCCTTACCAGCTGGAAGTAAGGGAGATGGGGCATGAAGTTATTTCTAGGAGTTGGAGACATACCAAGTTTAGCTCAGTTCTGGGCATCTTTGAAATACCTATACAAACTTGTTCCTACATAGTAACTTGCAACTTTGAATGAGAATGTGCTTGCTTACACCAACGTGCTATATGTTCTGAATGCCCGAATTGGGAATCTGTGTCAAAACTTTGTTAGGAATTATGTGATCCTTACCAGCTGGAAGTAAGGGAGATGGGCCATGAAGTTATTTCTAGGAGTTGGAGACATACCAAGTTTAGCTCAGTTTTGGGCATCTTTGAAATACCTTTACAAACTTGTTCCTACATAGTAACTTGCAACTTTGAATGAGAATGTGCTTGCTTACAGCAACGTGCTATATGTTCTGAACGCCCGAATTGGGAATCTGTGTCAAAACTTTGTTAGGAATTATGTGATCCTTACTAGCTGGAAGTAAGGGAGATGGGGCATGAAGTTATTTCTAGGAGTTGGACACATACCAAGTTTAGCTCAGTTCTGGGCATCTTAAAAATACCTATACAAACTTGTTCCTACATAGTAACTTGCAACTTTGAATGAGAATGTGCTTGCTTACAGCAACGTGCTATATGTTCTGACTGCTCGAATTGGTAATCTGTGACAAAACTTTGTTAGAAATTATGTGATTCTTACTAGATGGAAGTAAGGGAGATGGGGCATGAAGTTATTTCTAGGAGTTGGAGACATACCAAGTTTAGCTCAGTTCTGGGCATCTTTGAAATACCTATACAAACTTGTTCCTACATAGTAACTTGCAACTTTGAATGAGAATGTGCTTGCTTACAGCAACGTGCTATATGTTCTGAATGCCCGAATTGGGAATCTGTGTCAAATCTTTGTTAGGAATTATGTGATCCTTACTAGCTGGATGTAAGGGAGTTGGGGCATGAAGTTATTTCTAGAGGTTGGACAAATACCAAGTTTAGCTCAGTTCTGGGCATCTTTGAAATACCTATACAAACTTGTTCCTACATAGTAACTTGCAACTTTGAATGAGAATGTGCTTGCTTACAGCAACGTGCTATATGTTCTGAATGCCCGAATTGGGAATCTGTGTCAAAACTTTGTTAGGAATTATGTGATCCTTACTAGAAGGAAGTAAGGGAGATGGGGCATGAAGTTATTTCTAGGAGTTGGAGACATACCAAGTTTAGCTCAGTTCTGGGCATCTTTGAAATACCTTTACAAACTTGTTCCCACATAGTAACTTGCAACTTTGAATGAGAATGTGCTTGCTTACAGCAAAGTGCTATATGTTCTGAATGCCCGAATTGGGAATCTGTGTCAAAACTTTGTTAGGAATTATGTGATCCTTACTAGCTCTAAGTAAGGGAGATGGGGCATGAAGTTATTTCTAGGAGTTGGACACCTACAAAGTTTAGCACCGTTCGGGGTATCTTTGAAATACCTATACAAACTTGTTCCTACATAATAACTTGCAACTTTGAATGAGAATGTGCTTGCTTACAGCAACGTGCTATATGTTCTGAATGCCCGAATTGGGAATCTGTGTCAAAAGTTTGTTAGGAATTATGTGATCCTTACTAGCTGGAAGAAAGGGAGATGGGGCATGACGTTATTTCTAGGAGTTGGAGACATACCAAGTTTAGCTCAGTTCTGGGCATCTTTGAAATACCTATACAAACTTGTTCCTACATAGTAACTTGCAACTTTGAATGAGAATGTGCTTGCTTACAGCAACGTGCTATATGTTCTGAATGCCCCACTTGGGAATCTGTGTCAAATCTTTGTTAGGAATTATGTGATCCTTACTAGCTGGAAGTAAGTGAGATGGGGCATGAAGTTATTTCTAGGAGTTGGAGACATACCACGTTTAGCTCAGTTCTGGGCATCTTTGAAATACCTATACAAACTTGTTCCTACATAGTAACTTGCAAATTTGAATAAGAATGTGCTTGCATACAGCAACGTGCTATATGTTCTGAATGCCCGAATTGGGAATCTGTGTCAAATCATTGTTAGGAATTATGTGATCCTTACTAGCTGGAAGTAAGGGAGATGGGGCATGAAGTTATTTCTAGGAGTTGGAGACATACCACGTTTAGCTTAGTTCTGGGCATCTTTGAAATACCTATACAAACTTGTTCCTACCTAGTAACTTGCATCTTTGAATGAGAATGTGCTTGCTTACAGCAACATGCTATATGTTCTGAATGTCCGAATTGGGAATCTGTGTCAAAACTTTGTTAGGAATTATGTGATCCTTACTAGCTGGAAGTAAGGGAGATGGGGCATGAAGTTATTTCTAGGAGTTGGAGACATACCAAGTTTACCTCAGTTCTGGGCATCTTTGAAAGTCCTATTCAAACTTGTTCATACATAGTAACTTGCAACTTTGAATGAGAATGTGCTTGCTTACAGCAACGTACTATATGTTCTGAATGCCCGAATTGGGAATCTGTGTCAAAACTTTGTTAGGAATTATGTGATCCTTACTAGCTGGAAGTAAGGGAGTTGGGGCATGAAGTTATTTCTAGGAGTTGGACACATACCAAGTTTAGCTCAGTTCTGGGCATCTTTGAAATACCTATACAAACTTGTTCCTACATAGTAACTTGCAACTTTGAATGAGAATGTGCTTAATTACAGCAACGTGCTATATGTTCTGAATGCCCGAATTGGGAATCTGTGTCAAAACTTTGTTAGGAATTATGTGATCCTTACTAGCTGGAAGTAAGGGAATTGGGGCATGAAGTTATTTCTAGAGGTTGGACACATACCAAGTTTAGCTCAGTTCTGGGCATCTTTGAAATACCTAAACAAACTTGTTGCTACATAGTAACTTGCAACTTTGAATGAGAATGTGCTTGCTTACAGCAACGTGCTATATGTTCTGAATGCCCGAATTGGGAATCTGTGTCAAATCATTGTTAGGAATTATGTGATCCTTACTAACTGAAAGTAAGGGAGAAGGGGCATGAAGTTATTTCTAGGAGTTGGAGACACACCAAGTTTAGCTCAGTTCTGGGCATCTTTGAAATACCTTTACAAACTTGTTCCCACATAGTAACTTGCAACTTTGAATGAGAATGTGCTTGCTTACAGCAACGTGCTATATGTTCTGAATGTCCGAATTGGGAATCTGTGTTAAAACTTTGTTAGAAATTATGTGATCCTTAATAGATGGAAGAAAGGGAGATGGGGCATGAAGTTATTTCTAGGAGTTGGAGACATACAACGTTTAGCTCAGTTCTGGGCATCTTTGAAATACCTATACAAACTTGTTCCTTCATAGTAACTTGCAAATTTGAATGAGAAAGTGCTTGCTTACAGCAACGTGCTATATGTTCTGAATGTCCGAATTGGGAATCTGTGTTAAAACTTTGTTAGAAATTATGTGATCCTTAATAGATGGAAGAAAGGGAGATGGGGCATGAAGTTATTTCTAGGAGTTGGAGACATACAACGTTTAGCTCAGTTCTGGGCATCTTTGAAATACCTTTACAAACTTGTTCCTACATAGTAACTTGCAACTTTGAATGAGAATGTGCTTGCTTACAGCAACGTGCTATATGTTCTGAATGCCCGAATTGGGAATCTGTGTCAAAACTTTGTTAGGAATTATGTGATCCTTACCAGCTGGAAGTAAGGGAGATGGGGCATGAAGTTATTTCTAGGAGTTGGAGACATACCAAGTTTAGCTCAGTTCTGGGCATCTTTGAAATACCTATACAAACTTGTTCCTACATAGTAACTTGCAACTTTGAATGAGAATGTGCTTGCTTACACCAACGTGCTATATGTTCTGAATGCCCGAATTGGGAATCTGTGTCAAAACTTTGTTAGGAATTATGTGATCCTTACCAGCTGGAAGTAAGGGAGATGGGCCATGAAGTTATTTCTAGGAGTTGGAGACATACCAAGTTTAGCTCAGTTTTGGGAATCTTTGAAATACCTTTACAAACTTGTTCCTACATAGTAACTTGCAACTTTGAATGAGAATGTGCTTGCTTACAGCAACGTGCTATATGTTCTGAATGCCCGATTGCTAATTTGTATCAAATCTTTGTTAGAAATTATGTGATCCTTACTAGATGGAAGTAAGGGAGATGGGGCATGAAGTTATTTCTAGGAGTTGGAGACATACAACGTTTAGCTCAGTTCTGGGCATCTTTGAAATACCTATACAAACTTGTTCCTACATAGTAACTTGCAACTTTGAATGAGAATGTGCTTGCTTACAGCAACGTGCTATATGTTCTGAATGCCCGAATTGGGAATCTGTGTCAAAATTTTGTTAGGAATTATGTGATCCTTACTAGCTGGAAGTAAGGGAGATGGGGCATGAAGTTATTTCTAGGAGTTGGAGACATACAACGTTTAGCTCAGTTCTGGGCATCTTTGAAATACCTATACAAACTTGTTCCTACATAGTAACTTGCAACTTTGAATGAGAATGTACTTGCTTACAGCAACGTGCTATATGTTCTGAATGCCCGAATAGGGAATCTGTGTCAAAACTTTGTTAGGAATTATGTGATCCTTAGTAGCTGGAAGTAAGGGTGTTGGGGCATGAAGTTATTTCTAGAGGTTGGACACATACCAAGTTTAGCTCAGTTCTGGGGATCTTTGAAATACCTATAAAACTTGTTCCTACATAGTAACTTGCAACTTTGAATGAGAATGTGCTTGCTTACAGCAACGTGCTATATGTTCTGAATGCCCGAATTGGGAATTTGTATCAAATCTTTGTTAGAAATTATGTGATCCTTACCAAATGGAAGTCAGGGAGATGGGGCATGAAGTTATTTCTATGAGTTGGAGACATACAACGTTTAGCTCAGTTCTGGGCATCTTTGAAATACCTATACGAACTTGTTTCTACATAGTAACTTACAACTTTGAATGAGAATGTGCTTGCTTACAGCAACGTGCTATATGTTCTGAACGCCCGAATTTGGAATCTGTGTCAAAACTTTGTTAGAAATTATGTGATCCTTACTAGATGGAAGTAAGGGAGATGGGGCATGAAGTTATTTCTATGAGTTGGAGACATACAACATTTAGCTCAGTTCTGGGCATCTTTGAAATACCTATACGAACTTGTTTCTACATAGTAACTTGCAACTTTGAATGAGAATGTGCTTGCTTACAGCAACGTGCTATATGTTCTGAACGCCCGAATTGGGAATCTGTGTCAAAACTTTGTTAGGAATTATGTGATCCTTACTAGCTGGAAGTAAGGGAGATGGGGCATGAAGTTATTTCTAGGAGTTGGAGACATACCAAGTTTAGCTCAGTTATGGGCATCTTTGAAAGTCCTATTCAAACTTGTTCCTACATAGTAACTTGCAACTTTGAATGAGAATGTGCTTGCTTACAGCAACGTACTATATGTTCTGAATGCCCGAATTGGGAATCTGTGATAAAACTTTGTTAGAAATTATGTGATCCTTACTAGATGGAAGTAAGGGAGATGGGGCATGAAGTTATTTCTAGGAGTTGGAGACATACAACGTTTAGCTCAGTTCTGGGCATCTTTGATATACCTATACAAACTTGTTCCTTCATAGTAACTTGCAACTTTGAATGAGAAAGTGCTTGCTTACAGCAACGTGCTACATGTTCTGAATGCCCGAATTGGGAATCTGTGTCAAAACTTTGTTAGGAATTATGTGATCCTTACTAGCTGGAAGTAAGGGAGATGGGGCATGAAGTTATTTCTAGGAGTAGGAGACATACGAAGTTTAGCTCAGTTCTGGGCATCTTTGAAATACCTATACAAACTTGTTCCTACATAGTAACTTGCAACTTTGAATGAGAATGTGCTTGCTTACAGCAACGTGCTACATGTTCTGAATACCCGAATTGGGAATCTGTGTCAAAACGTTGTTAGGAATTATGTGATCCTTACTAGCTGGAAGTAAGGGAGATGGGGCATGAAGCTATTTCTAGGAGTTGGACACATACCAAGTTTAGCACAATTCTGGGCATCTTTGAAATACCTTTACAAACTTGTTCCTACATAGTAACTTGCAACTTTGAATGAGAATGTGCTTGCTTACAGCAACGTGCTATATGTTCTGAATGCCCGAATTGGGAATCTGTGTCAAAACTTTGTTAGGAATTATGTTATCCTTACCAGCTGGAAGAAAGGGAGATGGGGCATGAAGTTATTTCTAGGAGTTGGACACATACAAAGTTTAGCACCGTTCGGGGTATCTTTCAAATACCTACACAAACTTGTTCCTCCATAGTAACTTGCAACTTTGAATGAGAATGTGCTTGCTTACAGCAACGTGCTATATGTTCTGAATGCCCGAATTGGGAATGTGTGTCAAATCTTTGTTAGGAATTATGTGATCCTTACTAGCTGGAAGTAAGGGTGATGGGGCATGAAGTTATTTCTAGGAGTTGGAGACATACAACGTTTAGCTCAGTTCTGGGCATCTTTGAAATACCTTTACAAACTTGTTCCTACATAGTAACTTGCAACTTTGAATGAGAATGTGCTTGCTTACAGCAACGTGCTATATGTTCTGAATGCCCGAATTGGGAATCTGTGTTAAAATTTTGTTAGAAATTATGTGATCCTTACTAGATGGAAGTAAGGGAGATGGGGCATGAAGTTATTTCTATGAGTTGGAGACATACAACGTTTAGCTCAGTTCTGGGCATCTTTGAAATACTTATACAAACTGGTTCCTTCATAGTAACTTGCAACTTTGAATGAGAAAGTGCTTGCTTACAGGAACGCGCTACATGTTCTGAGTGCCCGAATTGGGAATCTGTGTCAAAACTTTGTTAGGAATTATGTGATCCTTACTAGCTGGAAGTAAGGGAGATGGGGCATGAAGTTATTTCTAGGAGTTGGAGACATACAACGTTTAGCTCAGTTCTGGGCATCTTTGAAATACCTATACAAACTTGTTCCTACATAGTAACTTGCAACTTTGAATGAGAATGTGCTTGCTTACAGCAACGTACTATATGTTCTGAATGCCCGAATTGGGAATCTGTGTCAAAACTTTGTTAGGAATTATGTGATCCTTACTAGCTGGAAGTAAGGGAGTTGGGGCATGAAGTTATTTCTAGGAGTTGGACACATACCAAGTTTAGCTCAGTTCTGGGCATCTTTGAAATACCTATACAAACTTGTTCCTACATAGTAACTTGCAACTTTGAATGAGAATGTGCTTGCTTACAGCAACGTGCTATATGTTCTGAATGCCCGAATTGGGAATCTGTGTCATATCTTTGTTAGGAATTATGTGATCCTTACTAGATGGAAGTAAGAGAGATGGGGCATGAAGTTATTTCTAGGAGTTGGAGACATACCAAGTTTAGCTCAGTTCTGGGCATCTTTGAAATACCTGTACAAACTTGTTCCCACATAGTAACTTGCAACTTTGAATGAGAATGTGCTTGCTTACAACAACGTGCTATATGTTCTGAATGCCCGAATTGGGAATCTGTGTCAAAACTTTGTTAGGAATTATGTGATCCTTACTAGCTGGAAGTAAGGGAGATGGGGCATGAAGTTATTTCTAGGAGTTGGACACATACCAAGTTTAGCTCAGTTCTGGGCATCTTTGAAATACCTATACGAACTTGTTCTTACATAGTAACTTGCAACTTTGAATGAGAATGTGCTTGCTTACAGCAACGTGCTATATGTTCTGAATGCCCGAATTGGGAATCTGTGTCAAAACTTTGTTAGGAATTATGTGATCCTTACTAGCTTGAAGTAAGGGAGATGGGGCATGAAGTTATTTCTAGGAGTTGGACACATACAAAGTTTAGCACCGTTCGGGGTATCTTTGAAATACCTTTAAACTTGTTCCTACATAATAACTTGCAACTTTGAATGAGAATGTGCTTGCTTACAGCAACGTGCTATATGTTCTTAATGCCCGAATTGGGAATGTGTGTCAAAAGTTTGTTAGGAATTATGAGATCCTTACTAGCTGGAAGTAAGGGAGATGGGGCATGAAGTTATTTCTAGGAGTTGGAGTCATACAACTTTTACCTCAGTTCTGGGCATCTTTGAAATACCTATACAAACTTGTTCCTACATAGTAACTTGCAACTTTGAATGAGAATGTGCTTGCTTACAGCAACGTGCTATATGTTCTGAATGCCCGAATTGGGAATCTGTGTCAAAACTTTGTTAGGAATTATGTGATCCTTACTAGCTGGAAGTAAGGGAGATTGGGCATGAAGTTATTTCTAGGAGTTGGAGACATACCAAGTTTAGCTCAGTTCTGGGCATCTTTGAAATACCTATACAAACTTGTTCCTACATAGTAACTTGCAACTTTGAATGAGAAGGTGCTTGCTTACAGCAACGCGCTACATGTTCGGAATGCCCGAGTTGGGAATCTGTGTCAAAACTTTGTTAGGAATTATGTGATCCTTACTACCTGGAAGTAAGGGAGATGGGGCATGAAGTTATTTCTAGGAGTAGGAGACATACCAAGTTTAGCTCAGTTCTGGGCATCTTTGAAATACCTATACAAACTTGTTCCTACATAGTAACTTGCAACTTTGAATGAGAATGTGCTTGCTTACAGCAACGTGCTACATGTTCTGAATACCCGAATTGGGAATCTGTGTCAAAACTTTGTTAGGAATTATGTGATCCTTACTAGCTGGAAGTAAGGGAGTTGGGGCATGAAGGTATTTCTAGGAGTTGGACACATACCAAGTTTAGCACAATTCTGGGCATCTTTGAAATACCTTTACAAACTTGTTCCTACATAGTAACTTGCAACTTTGAATGAGAATGTGCTTGCTTACAGCAACGTGCTATATGTTCTGAATGCCGGAATTGGGAATCTGTGTCAAAACTTTGTTAGGAATTATGTGATCCTTACTAGCTGGAAGAAAGGGAGATGCGGCATGAAGTTATTTCTAGGAGTTGGACACATACAAAGTTTAGCACCGTTCGGGGTATCTTTGAAATACCTATACAAACTTGTTCCTACATAGTAACTTGCAACTTTGAATGAGAATGTGCTTGCTTACAGCAACGTGCTATATGTTCTGAATGCCCGAATTGGGAATGTGTGTCAAAAGTTTGTTAGGAATTATGTGATCCTTACTAGCTGGAAGTAGGGGAGATGGGGCATGTCGTTATTTCTAGGAGTTGGAGACATACCAAGTTTAGCTCAGTTCTGGGCATCTTTGAAATAGCTATACAAACTTGTTCCTACATAGTAACTTGCAACTTTGAATGAGAATGTGCTTGCTTACAGCAACGTGCTATATGTTCTGAATGCCCCAATTGGGAATCTGTGTCAAAACTTTGTTAGGAATTATGTGATCCTTACTAGCTGGAAGTAAGGGAGATGGGGCATGAAGTTATTTCTAGGAGTTGGAGACATACCACGTTTAGCTGAGTTCTGAGCATCTTTGAAATACCTATACAAACTGGTTCCTACATAGTAACTTGGAACTTTGAATGAGAATGTGCTTGCTTACAGCAACGTGCTGTATGATCTCAATGCCGGAATTGGGAATCTGTGTCAAAACTTTGTTAGGAATTATGTGATCCTTACTAGCTGGAAGTAAGTGAGATGGGGCATGAAGTTATTTCTAGGAGTTGGAGACATACAACGTTTAGCTCAGTTCTGGGCATCTTTGAAATACCTATACAAACTTGTTCGTACTTAGTAACTTGCAACTTTGAATGAGAATGTGCTTGCTTACAGCAACGTGCTATGTGTTCTGAATGCCCGAATTGGGAATCTGTGTCAAAACTTTGTTAGGAATTATGTGATCCTTACTAGCTGGAAGTAAGGGAGTTGGGGCATGAAGTTATTTCTAGGAGTTGGACACATACCAAGTTTAGCTCAGTTCTGGGCATCGTTGAAATACCTATACAAACTTGTTCCTACATAGTAACTTGCAACTTTGAATGAGAATGTGCTTGCTTACAGCAACGTGCTATATGTTCTGAATGCCCGAATTGGGAATCTGTGTCATATCTTTGTTAGGAATTATGTGATCCTTACCAGCTGGAAGTAAGGGAGATGGGGCATGAAGTTATTTCTAGGAGTTGGAGACATACCAAGTTTAGCTCAATTCTGGGCATCTTTGAAATACCTTTACAAACTTGTTCCCACATAGTAACTTGCAACTTTGAATGAGAATGTGCTTGCTTACAGCAACGTGCTATATGTTCTGAATGCCCGAATTGGGAATCTGTGTCAAAACTTTGTTAGGAATTATGTGATCCTTACTAGCTGGAAGTAAGGGAGATGGGGCATGAAGTTATTTCTAGGAGTTGGACACATACCAAGTTTAGCTCAGTTCTGGGCATCTTTGAAATACCTATACAAACTTGTTCCTACATAGTAACTTGCCACTTTGAATGAGAATGTGCTTGCTTACAGCAACGTGCTATATGTTCTGAATGCCCGAATTGGGAATCTGTGTCAAAACTTTGTTAGGAATTATGTGATCCTTACTAGCTGGAAGTAAGGGAGTTGGGGCATGAAAATATTTCTAGAGGTTGGACTTATACCAAGTTTAGCTCAGTTCTGGGCATCTTTGAAATACCTATACAAACATGTTCCTACATAGTAACTTGCAACTTTGAATGAGAATGTGCTTACTTACAGCAACGTGCTATATGTTCTGAATGCCCGAATTGGGAATCTGTGTCAAATATTTGTTAGGAATTATGTGATCCTTACTAGCTGGAAGTAAGGGAGATGGGGCATAAAGTTATTTCTAGGAGTTGGAGACATACCAAGTTTAACTCAGTTCTGGGCATCTTTGAAATACCTTTACAAACTTGTTCCCACATAGTAACTTGCAACTATGAATGAGAATGTGCTTGCTTACAGCAACGTGCTATATGTTCTGAATGCCCGAATTGGGAATCTGTGTCAAAACTTTGTTAGGAATTATGTGATCCTTACTAGCTGGAAGTAAGGGAGATGGGGCATGAAGTTATTTCTATGAGTTGGAGACATACCAAGTTTAGCTCAGTTCTGGGCATCATTGAAATACCTATACAAACTTGTTCCTACATAGTAACTTGCAACTTTGAATGAGAATGTGCTTGATTACAGCAACGTGCTATATGTTCTGAATGCCCGAATTGGGAATCTGTGTTAAAACTTTGTTAGAAATTATGTGATCCTTACTAGATGGAAGTAAGGGAGATGGGGCATGAAGTTATTTCTAGGAGTTGGAGACATACAACGTTTAGCTCAGTTCTGGGCATCTTTGAAATACCTATACAAACTGGTTCCTTCATAGTAACTTGCAACTTTGAATGAGAAAGTGCTTCCTTACAGCAACGTGCTACATGTTCTGAATGCCCGAATTGGGAATCTGTGTCAAAACTTTGTTAGGAATTATGTGATCCTTACTAGCTGGAAGTAAGGGAGATGGGGCATGAAGTTATTTCTTGGATTTGGAGACATACAACGTTTAGCTCAGTTCTGGGCATCATTGAAATACCTATACAAACTTGTTCCTACATAGTAACTTGCAACTTTGAATGAGAATGTGCTTGCTTACAGCAACGTGCTATGTGTTCTGAATGCCCGAATTGGGAATCTGTGTCAAAACTTTGTTAGGAATTATGTGATCCTTACTAGCTGGAAGTAAGGGAGTTGGGGCATGAAGTTATTTCTAGGAGTTGGACACATACCAAGTTTAGCTCAGTTCTGGGCATCTTTGAAATACCTATACAAACTTGTTCCTACATAGTAACTTGCAACTTTGAATGAGAATGTGCTTGCTTACAGCAACGTGCTATATGTTCTGAATGCCCGAATTGGGAATCTGTGTCATATCTTTGTTAGGAATTATGTGATCCTTACTAGCTGGAAGTAAGGGAGATGGGGCATGAAGTTATTTCTAGGAGTTAGAGACATACCAAGTTTAGCTCAGTTAGGGGCATCTTTGAAATACCTTTACAAACTTGTTCCCACATAGTAACTTGCAACTTTGAATGAGAATGTGCTTGCTTACAGCAACGTGCTATATGTTCTGAATGCCCGAATTGGGAATCTGTGTCAAAACTTTGTTAGGAATTATGTGATCCTTACTAGCTGGAAGTAAGGGAGATGGGGCATGAACTTATTTCTGGGAGTTGGACACATACCAAGTTTAGCTCAGTTCTGGACATCTTTGAAATACCTATACAAACTTGTTCCTACATAGTAACTTGCAACTTTGAATGAGAATGTGCTTGCTTACAGCAACGTGCTATATGTTCTGAATGCCGAAATTGGGAATCTGTGTCAAAAGTTTGTTAGGAATTATGTGATCCTTACTAGCTGGAAGTAAGGGAGATGGGGCATGACGTTATTTCTAGGAGTTGGAGACATACCAAGTTTAGCTCAGTTCTGGGCATCTTTGAAATACCTATACAAACTTGTTCCTACATAGTAACTTGCAACTTTGAATGAGAATGTGCTTGCTTACAGCAACGTGCTATGTTCTGAATGCCCGAATTGGGAATCTGTGTCAAAACTTTGTTAGGAATTATGTGATCCTTACTAGCTGGAAGTAAGGGAGATGGGGCATGAAGTTATTTCTAGGAGTTGGAGACATACCAAGTTTAGCTCAGTTCTGGGCATCTTTGAAATACCTATACAAACTTGTTCCTACATAGTAACTTGCAACTTTGAATGAGAATGTCCTTGCTTACAGCAACGTGCTATATGTTGTAAATGCCCGAATTGGGAATCTGTGTCAAAACTTTGTTAGGAATTATGTGATCCTTACTAGCTGGAAGTAAGGGAGTTGGGGCATGAAGTTATTTCTAGAGATTGGACACATACCAAGTTTAGCTCAGTTCTGGGCATCTTTGAAATACCTATACAAACTTGTTCCTACATAGTAACTTGCATCTTTGAATGAGAATGTGCTTCCTTACAGCAACGAGCTATATGTTCTGAATGCCCGAATTGGGAATCTGTGTCAAAACTTTGTTAGGAATTATGTGATCCTTACTAGCTGGAAGTAAGGGAGTTGGGGCATGAAGTTATTTCTTGGAGTTGGACACATACCAAGTTTAGCTGAGTTCTGGGCATCTTTGAAATACCTATAAAAACTTGTTCCTACATAGTAACTTGCAAATTTGAATGAGAATGTGCTTGCTTACAGCAACGTGCTATATGTTCTAAATGCCCGAATTGGGAATCTGTGTCAAAACTTTGTTAGGAATTATGTGATCCTTACTAGCTGGAAGTAAGGGAGTTGGGGCATGAAGTTATTTCTAGAGGTTGGACACATACCAAGTTTAGCTCAGTTCTGGACATCTTTGAAATACCTATACAAACGTGTTCCTACATAGTAACTTGCAACTTTGAATGAGACTGTGCTTGCTTACAGCAACGTGCTATATGTTCTGAATGCCCGAATTGGGAATCTGTGTCAAAACTTTGTTAGGAATTATGCGATCCTTACTAGCTGGAAGAAAGGAAGATGGGGCATGAAGTTATTTCTAGGAGTTGGACACATACCAAGTTTAGCTCAGTTCTGGGCATCTTTGAAATACCTATATAAACTTGTTCCTACATAGTAACTTGCAACTTTGAATGAGAATGTGCTTGCTTACAGCAACGTGCTATATGTTCTAAATGCCCGAATTGGGAATCTGTGTCAAAACTTTGTTAGGAATTATGTGATCCTTACTAGCTGGAAGTAAGGGAGTTGGGGCATGAAGTTATTTTTAGAGATTGGACACATACCAAGTTTAGCTCAGTTCTGGGCATCTTTGAAATACCTTTACAAACTTGTTCCTACATAGTAACATGCAACTTTGAATGAGAATGTGCTTGCTTACAGCAACGTGCTATATGTTCTGAATGCCCGAATTGGGAATCTGTGTCAAAACTTTGTTAGGAATTATGTGATACTTACTAGATGGAAGTAAGGGAGATGGGGCATGAAGTTATTTCAAGGAGTTGGAGACATACAACGTTTAGCTCAGTTCTGGGCATCTTTGAAATACCTATACAAACTTGTTCCTACATAGTAACTTGCAACTTTGAATGAGAATGTGCTTGCTTACAGCAACGTGCTATATGTTCTGAATGCCCGAATTGGGAATCTGTGTCAAAACTTTGTTAGAAATTATGTGATCCTTACTAGCTGGAAGTAAGGGAGATGGGGCATGAAGTTATTTCTAGGAGATGGAGACATACCAAGTTTAGCTCAGTTCTGGGCATCTTTGAAAGTCCTATTCAAACTTGTTCCTACATAGTAACTTGCAACTTTGAATGAGAATGTGCTTGCTTACAGCAACGTGCTATATGTTCTGAATGCCCGAATTGGGAATCTGTGTCAAAACTTTGTTAGGAATTATGTGATCCTTACTAGCTGGAAGTAAGGGAGTTGGGGCATGAAGTTATTTCTAGGAGTTGGACACATACCAAGTTTAGCTGAGTTCTGGGCATCTTTGAAATACCTATACAAACTTGTTCCTACATAGTAACTTGCAAATTTGAATGAGAATGTGCTTGCTTACAGCAACGTGCTATATGTTCTAAATGCCCGAATTGGGAAACTGTGTCAAAACTTTGTTAGGAATTATGTGATCCTTACTAGCTGGAAGTAAGGGAGTTGGGTTATGAAGTTATTTCTAGAGGTTGGACACATCCGATGTTTAGCTCAGTTCTGGGCATCTTTGAAATACCTATACAAACTTGTTCCTACATAGTAACTTGCAACTTTGAATGAGAATGTGCTTGCTTACAGCAACGTGCTATATGTTCTGAATGCCCGAATTGGGAATCTGTGTCAAAACTTTGTTAGGAATTATGTGATCCTTACTAGCTGGAAGTAAGGGAGATGGGGCATGAAGTTATTTCTAGGAGTTGGAGACATACCAAGTTTAGCTCAGTTCTGGGCATCTTTGAAATACCTATACAAACTTGTTCCTACATAGTAACTTGCATCTTTGAATGAGAATGTCCTTGCTTACAGCAACGTGCTATATGTTGTAAATGCCCGAATTGGGAATCTGTGTCAAAACTTTGTTAGGAATTATGTGATCCTTACTAGCTGGAAGTAAGGGAGTTGGGGCATGAAGTTATTTCTAGAGATTGGACACATACCAAGTTTAGCTCAGTTCTGGGCATCTTTGAAATACCTATACAAACTTGTTCCTACATAGTAACTTGCAACTTTGAATGAGAATGTGCTTGCTTACGGCAACGTGCTATATGTTCTGAATGCCCGAATTGGTTATCTGTGTCAAAATTTGTTAGGAACTATGAGATCCTTACTAGCTGGAAGTAAGGGAGATGGGGCATGAAGTTATTTCTAGGAGTTGGAGTCATACAACTTTTACCTCAGTTCTGGGCATCTTTGAAATACCTATAAAAACTTGTTCCTACATAGTAACTTGCAACTTTGAATGAGAATGTGCTTGCTTACAGCAACGTGCTATATGTTCTGAATGCACGAATTGGGAATCTGTGTCAAAACTTTGTTAGGAAATATGTGATCCTTACTGGCTGGAAGTAATGGTGATGGGCATGAAGTTATTTCTAGGAGTTGGAGACATACAATGTTTAGCTCAGTTCTGGGCATCTTTGAAATACCTATAAAAACTTGTTCCTACATAGTAACTTGCATCTTTGAATGAGAATGTGCTTCCTTACAGCAACGTGCTATATGTTCTGAATGCCCGAATTGGGAATCTGTGTCAAAACTTTGTTAGGAATTATGTGATCCTTACTAGCTGGAAGTAAGGGAGTTGGGGCATGAAGTTATTTCTAGGAGTTGGACACATACCAAGTTTAGCTGAGTTCTGGGCATCTTTGAAATACCTATAAAAACTTGTTCCTACATAGTAACTTGCAAATTTGAATGAGAATGTGCTTGCTTACAGCAACGTGCTATATGTTCTAAATGCCCGAATTGGGAATCTGTGTCAAAACTTTGTTAGGAATTATGTGATCCTTACTAGCTGGAAGTAAGGGAGTTGGGGCATGAAGTTATTTCTATGAGTTGGACACATACCAAGTTTAGCTCAGTTCTGGACATCTTTGAAATACCTATACAAACTTGTTCCTACATAGTAACTTGCAACTTTGAATGAGACTGTGCTTGCTTACAGCAACGTGCTATATGTTCTGAATGCCCGAATTGGGAATCTGTGTCAAAACTTTGTTAGGAATTATGCGATCCTTACTAGCTGGAAGTAAGGAAGATGTGGCATGAAGTTATTTCTAGGAGTTGGACACATACCAAGTTTAGCTCAGTTCTGGGCATCTTTGAAATACCTATACAAACTTGTTCCTACATAGTAACTTGCAACTTTGAATGAGAATGTGCTTGCTTACAGCAACGTGCTATATGTTCTGAATGCCCGAATTGGGAATCTGTGTCAAAACTTTGTTAGAAATTATGTGATCCTTACTAGATATAAGTAAGCGAGATGGGGCATGAAGTTATTTCTAGGAGTTGGAGACATACCAAGTTTAGCTCAGTTCTGGGCATCTTTGAACTACCTATACAAACTTGTTCCTACATAGTAACTTGCAACTTTGAATGAGAATGTGCTTGCTTATCTCAACGTGCTATATGTTCTGAGTGCCCGAATTGGGAATCTGTGTCAAAACTTTGTTAGGAATTATGTGATCCTGACTAGCTGGAAGTAAGGGAGATTGGGCATGAGGTTATTTCTAGGAGTTGGAGACATACAACGTTTAGCTCAATTCTGGGCATCTTTGAAATAGCTATACAAACTTGTTCCTACATAGTAACTTGCAACTTTGAATCTGAATGTGCTTGCTTACAGCAACGTGCTATATGTTCTGAATGCCCGAATTGGGAATCTGTGTCAAAACTTTGTTAGGAATTATGTGATCCTTACTAGCTGGAAGTAAGGGAGATGGGGCATGAAGTTATTTCTAGGAGTTGGAGACATACAACGTTTAGCTCAGTTCTGGGCATCTTTGAACTACCTATACAAACTTGTTCCTACATAGTAACTTGCAACTTTGAATGAGAATGTCCTTGCTTACAGCAACGTGCTACATGTTCTGAATGCCCGAATTGGGAATCTGTGTCAAAATTTGTTAGGAAATATGTGATCCTTACTAGCTGGAAGTAAGGGAGTTGGGGCATGAAGTTATTTCTAGAGATTGGACACATAAGAAGTTTAGCTCAATTATGGTCATCTTTGAAACACCTATACAAACTTGTTCCTACATAGTAACTTGCAACTTTGAATGAGAATGTGCTTGCTTACGGCAACGTGCTATATGTTCTGAATGCCCGAATTGGTTATCTGTGTCAAAATTTGTTAGGAACTATGAGATCCTTACTAGCTGGAAGTAAGGGAGATGGGGCATGAAGTGATTTCTAGGAGTTGGAGTCATACAACTTTTACCTCAGCTCTGGGCATCTTTGAAATTCCTATACAAACTTGTTCCTACATAGTAACTTGCAACTTTGAATGAGAATGTGCTTGCTTACAGCAACGTGCTATATGTTCTGAATGCCCGAATTGGGAATCTGTGTCAAAACTTTGTTAAAAATTATGTGATCCTTACTAGCTGGAAGTAAGGGAGATGGGGCATGAAGTTATTTCTTGGAGTTGGAGACATACAACGTTTAGCTCAGTTCTGGGCATCTTTGAAATACCTATACAAACTTGTTCCTACATAGTAACTTGCATCTTTGAATGAGAATGTGCTTCCTTACAGCAACGTGCTATATGTTCTGAATGCCCGAATTGGGAATCTGTGTCAAAACTTTGTTAGGAATTATGTGATCCTTACTAGCTGGAAGTAAGGGAGTTGGGGCATGAAGTTATTTCTTGGAGTTGGACACATACCAAGTTTAGCTGAGTTCTGGGCATCTTTGAAATACCTATAAAAACTTGTTCCTACATAGTAACTTGCAACTTTGAATGAGATTGTGCTTGCTTACAGCAACGTGCTATATGTTCTAAATGCCCGAATTGGGAATCTGTGTCAAAACTTTGTTAGGAATTATGTGATCCTTACTAGCTGGAAGTAAGAGAGTTGGGGCATGAAGTTATTTTTAGAGATTGGACACATTCCAAGTTTAGCTCAGTTCTGGGCATCTTTGAAATACCTATACAAACTTATTCCTACATAGTAACTTGCAACTTTGAATGAGAATGTGCTTGCTTACAGCAACGTGCTATATGTTCTGAATGCCCGAATTGGGAATCTGTGTCAAAACTTTGTTAGAAATTATGTGATCCTTACTAGATATAAGTAAGGGAGTTGGGGCATGAAGTTATTTCTAGGAGTTGGAGACATACAACCTTTAGCTCAGTTCTGGGCATCTTTGAACTACCTATACAAACTTGTTCCTACATAGTAACTTGCAACTTTGAATGAGAATGTGCTTGCTTATCATCAACGTGCTATATGTTCTGAGTGCCCGAATTGGGAATCTGTGTCAAAACTTTGTTAGGAATTATGTGATCCTTACTAGCTGGAAGTAAGGGAGTTTGGGCATGAAGTTATTTCTAGGAGTTGGAGACATACAACGTTTAGCTCAGTTCTGGGCATCTTTGAAATACCTATACAAACTTGTTCCTACATAGTAACTTGCAACTTTGAATGAGAATGTGCTTGCTTACAGCAACGTGCTATATGTTCTGAATGCCCGAATTGGGAATCTGTGTCAAAACTTTGTTAGGAATTATGTGATCCTTACTAGCTGGAAGTAAGAGAGATGGGGCATGAAGTTTTTTCTAGGAGTTGGACACATACCAAGTTTAGCTCAGTTCTGGGCATCTTTGAAATACCTATACGAACTTGTTCCTACATATTAAATTGCAACTTTGAATGAGAATGTGCTTCCTTACAGCAACGTGCTATATGTTCTGAATGCCCGAATTGGGAATCTTTGTCAAAATTTGTTAGGAAATATGTGATCCTTACTAGCTGGAAGTAAGGAAGTTGGGGCATGAAGGTATTTCTAGGAGTTGGACAAATACGAAGTTTACCACAGTTCTGGGTATCTTTGAAATACCTATACAAACTTATTTCTACATAGTAAATTGCAACTTTGAATGAGAATGTGCTTGCTTACAGCAACGTGCTATATGTTCTGAATGTCCGAATTGGGAATCTGTGTCAAAACTTTGTTAGGAATTATGTGATCCTTACTAGCTGGAAGTAAGTGAGTTGGGGCATGAAGTTATTTCTAGAGGTTGGACAGATACCAAGTTTAGCTCAGTTCTGGGCATCTTTGAAATACCTATACAAACTTGTTCCTACATAGTAACTTGCAACTTTGAATGAGAATGTGCTTGCTTACAGCAACGTGCTATATGTTCTGAATGCCCGAATTGGGAATCTGTGTCAAAACTTTGTTAGGAATTATGTGATTCTTACTACCTGGAAGTAAGGGTGATGGGGCATGAAGTTATTTCTAGGAGTTGGAGACATACCAAGTTTAGCTCAGTTCTGGGCATCTTTGAAATACCTTTACAAACTTGTTCCTACATAGAAATTTGCAACTTTGAATGAGAATGTGCTTGCTTTCAGCAACGTGCTATATGTTCTGAATGCCCGAATTGGGAATCTGTGTCAGAACTTTGTTAGTAATTATGTGATCCTTACTAGCTGGAAGTAAGGGATATGGGGCATGAAGTTATGTCTAGGAGTTGGAGACGTACAACGTTTAGCTCAGTTCTGGGCATCTTTGAAATACCTATACAAACTTGTTCCTACATAGTAACTTGCAACGTTGAATGAGAATTTGCTTGCTTACAGCAACGTGCTATATGTTCTGAATGCCCGAATTGGGAATCTGTGTCAAAACTTTGTTAGGAATTATGTGATCCTTACTAGCTGGAAGTAAGGGAGATGGGGCATGGAGTTATTTCTATGAGTTGGACACATACCAAGTATAGCTCAGTTCTGGGCATCTTTTAAATACCTATACGAACTTGTTCCTACATATTAAATTGCAACTTTGAATGAGAATGTGCTTGCTTACAGCAACGTGCTATATGTTCTGAATGCCCGAATTGGGAATCTGTGTCAAAACATTGTTGGTAATTATGTGATCCTTACTAGCTGGAAGTAAGGGAGATGGGGCATGAAGTTATTTCTAGGAGTTGGAGACATACCAAGTTTAGCTCAGTTCTGGGCATCTTTGAAATACCTATACAAACTTGTTCCTACATAGTAACTTGCAACTTTGAATGAGAATGTGCTTGCTTACAGCAACGTGCTATATGTTCTGAATGCCCGAATTGGGAATCTGTGTCAAAACTTTGTTAGGAATTATGTGATCCTTACTAGCTGGAAGTAAGGGAGTTGGGGCATGAAGTTATTTCTAGGAGTTGGACACATACCAAGTTTAGCTGAGTTCTGGGCATCTTTGAAATACCTATAAAAACTTGTTCCTACATAGTAACTTGCAAATTTGAATGAGAATGTGCTTGCTTACAGCAACGTGCTATATGTTCTAAATGCCCGAATTGGGAATCTGTGTCAAAACTTTGTTAGGAATTATGTGATCCTTACTAGCTGGAAGTAAGGGAGTTGGGGCATGAAGTTATTTCTATGAGTTGGACACATACCAAGTTTAGCTCAGTTCTGGACATCTTTGAAATACCTATACAAACTTGTTCCTACATAGTAACTTGCAACTTTGAATGAGACTGTGCTTGCTTACAGCAACGTGCTATATGTTCTGAATGACCGAATTGGGAATCTGTGTCAAAACTTTGTTAGGAATTATGCGATCCTTACTAGCTGGAAGTAAGGAAGATGGGGCATGAAGTTATTTCTAGGAGTTGGACACATACCAAGTTTAGCTCAGTTCTGGGCATCTTTGAAATACCTATATAAACTTGTTCCTACATAGTAACTTGCAACTTTGAATGAGAATGTGCTTGCTTACAGCAACGTGCTATATGTTCTAAATGCCCGAATTGGGAATCTGTGTCAAAACTTTGTTAGGAATTATGTGATCCTTACTAGCTGGAAGTAAGGGAGTTGTGGCATGAAGTTATTTTTAGAGATTGGACACATACCAAGTTTAGCTCAGTTCTGGGCATCTTTGAAATTCCTTTACAAACTTGTTCCTACATAGTAACTTGCAACTTTGAATGAGAATGTGCTTGCTTACAGCAACGTGCTATATGTTCTGAATGCCCGAATTGGGAATCTGTGTCAAAACTTTGTTAGGAATTATGTGATACTTACTAGATGGAAGTAAGGGAGATGGGGCATGAAGTTATTTCAAGGAGTTGGAGACATACAACGTTTAGCTCAGTTCTGGGCATCTTTGAAATACCTATACAAACTTGTTCCTACATAGTAACTTGCAACTTTGAATGAGAATGTGCTTGCTTACAGCAACGTGCTATATGTTCTGAATGCCCGAATTGGGAATCTGTGTCAAAACTTTGTTAGAAATTATGTGATCCTTACTAGCTGGAAGTAAGGGAGATGGGGCATGAAGTTATTTCTAGGAGTTGGAGACATACCAAGTTTAGCTCAGTTCTGGGCATCTTTGAAAGTCCTATTTAAACTTGTTCCTACATAGTAACTTGCAACTTTGAATGAGAATGTGCTTGCTTACAGCAACGTGCTATATGTTCTGAATGCCCGAATTGGGAATCTGTGTCAAAACTTTGTTAGGAATTATGTGATCCTTACTAGCTGGAAGTAAGGGAGTTGGGGCATGAAGTTATTTCTAGGAGTTGGACACATACCAAGTTTAGCTGAGTTCTGGGCATCTTTGAAATACCTATACAAACTTGTTCCTACATAGTAACTTGCAAATTTGAATGAGAATGTGCTTGCTTACAGCAACGTGCTATATGTTCTAAATGCCCGAATTGGGAAACTGTGTCAAAACTTTGTTAGGAATTATGTGATCCTTACTAGCTGGAAGTAAGGGAGTTGGGTTATGAAGTTATTTCTAGAGGTTGGACACATCCGATGTTTAGCTCAGTTCTGGGCATCTTTGAAATACCTATACAAACATGTTCCTACATAGTAACTTGCAACTTTGAATGAGAATGTGCTTGCTTACAGCAACGTGCTATATGTTCTGAATGCCCGAATTGGGAATCTGTGTCAAAACTTTGTTAGGAATTATGTGATCCTTACTAGCTGGAAGTAAGGGAGATGGGGCATGAAGTTATTTCTAGGAGTTGGAGACATACCAAGTTTAGCTCAGTTCTGGGCATCTTTGAAATACCTATACAAACTTGTTCCTACATAGTAACTTGCATCTTTGAATGAGAATGTCCTTGCTTACAGCAACGTGCTATATGTTGTAAATGCCCGAATTGGGAATCTGTGTCAAAACTTTGTTAGGAATTATGTGATCCTTACTAGCTGGAAGTAAGGGAGTTGGGGCATGAAGTTATTTCTAGAGATTGGACACATACCAAGTTTAGCTCAGTTCTGGGCATCTTTGAAATACCTATACAAACTTGTTCCTACATAGTAACTTGCAACTTTGAATGAGAATGTGCTTGCTTACGGCAACGTGCTATATGTTCTGAATGCCCGAATTGGTTATCTGTGTCAAAATTTGTTAGGAACTATGAGATCCTTACTAGCTGGAAGTAAGGGAGATGGGGCATGAAGTTATTTCTAGGAGTTGGAGTCATACAACTTTTACCTCAGTTCTGGGCATCTTTGAAATACCTATACCAACTTGTTCCTACATAGTAACTTGCAACTTTGAATGAGAATGTGCTTGCTTACAGCAACGTGCTATATGTTCTGAATGCACGAATTGGGAATCTGTGTCAAAACTTTGTTAGGAAATATGTGATCCTTACTGGCTGGAAGTAATGGTGATGGGCATGAAGTTATTTCTAGGAGTTGGAGACATACAATGTTTAGCTCAGTTCTGGGCATCTTTGAAATACCTATAAAAACATGTTCCTACATAGTAACTTGCATCTTTGAATGAGAATGTGCTTCCTTACAGCAACGTGCTATATGTTCTGAATGCCCGAATTGGGAATCTGTGTCAAAACTTTGTTAGGAATTATGTGATCCTTACTAGCTGGAAGTAAGGGAGTTGGGGCATGAAGTTATTTCTAGGAGTTGGACACATACCAAGTTTAGCTGAGTTCTGGGCATCTTTGAAATACCTATAAAAACTTGTTCCTACATAGTAACTTGCAAATTTGAATGAGAATGTGCTTGCTTACAGCAACGTGCTATATGTTCTAAATGCCCGAATTGGGAATCTGTGTCAAAACTTTGTTAGGAATTATGTGATCCTTACTAGCTGGAAGTAAGGGAGTTGGGGCATGAAGTTATTTCTATGAGTTGGACACATACCAAGTTTAGCTCAGTTCTGGACATCTTTGAAATACCTATACAAACTTGTTCCTACATAGTAACTTGCAACTTTGAATGAGACTGTGCTTGCTTACAGCAACGTGCTATATGTTCTGAATGCCCGAATTGGGAATCTGTGTCAAAACTTTGTTAGGAATTATGCGATCCTTACTAGCTGGAAGTAAGGAAGATGGGGCATGAAGTTATTTCTAGGAGTTGGACACATACCAAGTTTAGCTCAGTTCTGGGCATCTTTGAAATACCTATACAAACTTGTTCCTACATAGTAACTTGCAACTTTGAATGAGAATGTGCTTGCTTACAGCAACGTGCTATATGTTCTGAATGACCGAATTGGGAATCTGTGTCAAAACTTTGTTAGAAATTATGTGATCCTTACTAGATATAAGTAAGGGAGATGGGGCATGAAGTTATTTCTAGGAGTTGGAGACATACCAAGTTTAGCTCAGTTCTGGGCATCTTTGAACTACCTATACAAACTTGTTCCTACATAGTAACTTGCAACTTTGAATAAGAATGTGCTTGCTTATCTCAACGTGCTATATGTTCTGCGTGCCCGAATTGGGAATCTGTGTCAAAACTTTGTTAGGAATTATGTGATCCTGACTAGATGGAAGTAAGGGAGATTGGGCATGAAGTTATTTCTAGGAGTTGGAGACATACAACGTTTAGCTCAGTTCTGGGCATCTTTGAAACACCTATACAAACTTGTTCCTACATAGTAACTTGCAACTTTGAATCTGAATGTGCTTGCTTACAGCAACGTGCTATATGTTCTGAATGCCCCAATTGGGAATCTGTGTCAAAATTTGTTAGGAATTATGAGATCCTTACTAGCTGGAAGTAAGGGAGGTGGGGCATGAAGTTATTTCTAGGAATTGGACACATACCAAGTTTAGCTCAGTTCTGGGCATCTTTGAAATACCTATACAAACTTGTTCCTACATAGTAACTTGCCACTTTGAATGAGAATGTGCTTGCTTACGGCAACGTGGTATATGTTCTGAATGCCCGAATTGGGAATCTGTGTCAAAACTTTGTTAGGAATTATGTGATCCTTACTAGCTGGAAGTAAGGGAGTTGGGGCATGAAGTTATATCTAGGAGTTGGACACATACCAAGTTTAGCTCAGTTCTGGGCATCTTTGAAATACCTATACAAACTTGTTACTACATAGTAACTTGCAAATTTGAATGAGAATGTGCTTGCTTACAGCAACGTGCTATATGTTCTAAATGCCCGAATTGGGAATCCGTGTCAAAACTTTGTTAGGAATTATGTGATCCTTACTAGCTGGAAGTAAGGGAGTTGGGGCATGAAGTTATTTCTAGAGTTTGGACACATACCAAGTTTAGCTCAGTTCTGGGCATCTTTGAAATACCTATACAAACTTGTTCCTACATAGTAACTTGCAACTTTGAATGAGAATGTGCTTGCTTACAGCAACGTGCTCTATGTTCTGAATGCCCGAATTGGGAATCTGTGTCAAAACTTTGTTAGGAATTATGTGATCCTTACTAGCTGGAAGTAAGGGAGATGGGGCATGAAGTTTTTTCTAGGATTTGGACACATACCAAGTTTAGCTCAGTTCTGGGCATCTTTGAAATACCTATACAAACTTATTCCTACATAGTAACTTGCAACTTTGAATGAGAATGTGCTTGCTTACAGCAACGTGCTACATGTTCTGAATGCCCGAATTGGGAATCTGTGTCAAAATTTGTTAGGAATTACGTGAACCTTACTAGCTGGAAGTAAGGGAGATGGGGCATGAAGTTATTTCTAGGAGTTGTAGACATAGAACGTTTAGCTTAGTTCTGGGCATCTTTGAAATACCTATACAAACTTGTTCCTACATAGTAACTTGCAACTTTGAATGAGAATGTGCTTGCTTACAGCAACGTGCTCTATGTTTTGAATGCCCGAATTGGGAATCTGTGTCAAAACTTTGTTAGGAATTAGGTGATCCTTACTAGCTGGAAGTAAGGGAGTTAGGGCATGAAGTTATTTCTAGAGGTTGGACACATACCAAGTTTAGCACAGTTCTGGGCATCATTGAAACACCTATACAAACTTGTTCCTACATAGTAACTTGCAACTTTGAATGAGAATGTGCTTGCTTACAGCAACGTGCTATATGTTCTGAATGCCCGAATTGGGAATCTGTGTCAAAACTTTGTTAGGAATTATGTGATCCTTACTAGATGGAAGTAAGGGAGATGGGGCATGAAGTTATTTCTAGGATTTTAACACATACCAAGTTTAGCTCAGTTCTGGGCATCTTTGAAATACCTATACAAACTTGTTCCTACATAGTAACTTGCAACTTTGAATGAGAATGTGCTTGCTTACAGCAACGTGCTATATGTTCTGAATGCCCGAATTGGGAATCTATGTCAAAACTTTGTTAGGAATTATGTGATCCTTACTAGCTATAAGTAAGGGAGATGGGGCATGAAGTAATTTCTAGGGGTTGGAGACATACAACGTTTAGCTCAGTTCTGGGCATCTTTGAAATACCTATACAAACTTGTTCCTACATAGTAACTTGCAACTTTGAATGAAAATGTGCTTGCTTACAGCAACGTGCTATATGTTCTGAATGCCCGAATTGGGAATCTGTGTCAAAATTTGTTAGGAATTATGAGATCCTTACTAGCTGGAAGTAAGGGAGATGGGGCATGAAGTTATTTCTAGGAGTTGGAGTCATAAAACTTTTAGCTCAGTTCTGGGCATCTTTGAAATACCTATACAAACTTGTTCCTACATAGTAACTTGCAACTTTGAATGAGAATGTGCTTGCTTACAGCAACGTGCTATATGTTCTGAATGCCCGAATTGGGAATCTGTGTCAAAACTTTGTTAGGAATTATGTGATCCTTACTAGATGGAAGTATGGGAGATGGGGCATGAAGTTATTTCTAGGAGTTGGAGACATACCAAGTTTAGCTCAGTTCTGGGCATCTTTGAAAGTCCTATACAAACTTGTTCCTACATAGTAACTTGCAACTTTGAATGAGAATGTGCTTGCTTACAGCAACGTGCTATATGTTCTGAATGCCCGAATTGGGAATCTGTGTCAAAACTTTGTTAGGAATTATGTGATCCTTACTAGCTGAAAGTAAGGGAGATGGGGCATGAAGTTATTTCTAGGAGTTGGAGACATACCAAGTTTAGCTCAGTTCTGGGCATCTTTGAAAGTCCTATACAAACTTGTTCCTACATAGTAACTTGCAACTTTGAATGAGAATGTGCTTGCTTACAGCAACGTGCTATATGTTCTGAATGCCCGAATTGGGAATCTGTGTCAAAACTTTTTTAGGAATTATGTGATCCTTACTAGCTGGAAGTAAGGGAGTTGGGGCATGAAGTTATTTCTAGGAGTTGGAAACATACCAAGTTTAGCTCAGTTCTGGGCATCTTTGAAATACCTATACAAACTTCTTCCTACATAGTAACTTGCAACTTTGAATGAGAATGTGCTTGCTTACAGCAACGTGCTATATGTTCTGAATGCCGGAATTGGGAATCTGTGTCAAAACTTTGTTAGAAATTATGTGATGCTTACTAGATGAAAGTAAGGGAGATGGGGCATGAAGTTATTTCTAGGAGTTGGAGACATACAACGTTTAGCTCAGTTCTGGGCATCTTTGAAAGTCCTATACAAACTTGTTCCTACATAGTAACTTGCAACTTTGAATGAGAATGTGCTTGCTTACAGCAACGTGCTATATGTTCTGAATGCCCGAATTGGGAATCTGTGTCAAAACTTTGTTAGGAATTATGTGATCCTTACTAGCTGGAAGTAAGGGAGATGGGGCATGAAGCTATTTCTAGGAGTTGGAGACATACAACGTTTAGCTCCGTTCTGGGCATCTTTGAAAGTCCTATACAAACATGTACCTACATAGTAACTTGCAACTTTGAATGAGAATGTGCTTGCTTACAGCAACGTGCTATATGTTCTGAATGCCCGAATTGGGAATCTGTGTCAAAACTTTGTTAGGAATTATGTGATCCTTACTAGCTGGAAGTAAGGGAGTTGGGGCATGAAGTTATTTCTAGGAGTTGGACACATACCAAGTTTAGCTCAGTTCTGGGCATCTTTGAAAGTCCTATACAAACTTGTTCCTACATAGTAACTTGCAACTTTGAATGAGAATGTGCTTGCTTACAGCAACGTGCTATATGTTCTGAATGCCCGAATTGGGAATCTGTGTCAGAACTTTGTTAGAAATTATGTGATCCTTACTAGATGAAAGTAAGGGAGATGGGGCATGAAGTTATTTCTAGGAGTTGGAGACATACAAAGTTTAGCTCAGTTCTGGGCATCTTTGAAATACCTATACAAACTTGTTCGTACATAGTAACTTGCAACTTTGAATGAGAATGTGCTTGCTTACAGCAACGTGCTATATGATCTGAATGCCCGAATTGGGAATCTGTGTCAAAACTTTGTTAGTAATTATGTGATCCGTACTAGCTGGAAGTAAGGGAGTTGGGGCATGAAGTTATTTCTAGGAGTTGGACACATACCAAGTTTAGCTCAGTTCTGGGCATCTTTGAAATACCTATACAAACTTGTTCCTACATAGTAACTTGCAACTTTGAATGAGAATGTGCTTGCTTACAGCAACGTGCTATATGTTCTGAATGCCCGAATTGGGAATCTGTGTCAAAACTTTGTTAGTAATTATGTGATCCTTCCTGGCTGGAAGTAATGGTGATGGGGCATGAAGTTATTTCTAGGAGTTGGAGACATACAACGTTTAGGTCAGTTCTGGGCATCTTTGAAATACCTTTACAAACTTGTTCCTACATAGTAACTTGCAACTTTGAATGAGAATGTGCTTGCTTACAGCAACGTGCTATATGTTCTGAATGCCCGAATTGGGAATCTGTGTCAAAACTTTGTTAGGAATTATGTGATCCTTACTAGCTGGAAGTAAGTGAGATGGGGCATGAAGTTATTTCTAGGAGTTGGAGACATACAACGTTTAGCTCAGTTCTGGGCATCTTTGAAATACCTATACAAACTTGTTCCCACATAGTAACTTGCAACTTTGAATGAGAATGTGCTTGCTTACAGCAACTTGCTATATGTTCTGAATGCCCGAATTGGGAATCTGTGTCAAAACTTTGTTAGGAATTATGTGATCCTTACTAGCTGGAAGTAAGGGAGTTGGGGCATGAAGTTATTTCTATGAGTTGGACACATACCAAGTTTAGCTCAGTTCTGGGCATCTTTGAAATACCTATACAAACTTGTTCCTACATAGTAACTTGCAACTTTGAAGGAGAATGTGCTTGCTTGCAGCAACATGCTATATGTTCTGAATGCCCGAATTGGGAATCTGTGTCAAAACTTTGTTAGTAATTATGTGATCCTTACTGGCTGGAAGTAATGGTGATGGGGCATGAAGTTATTTCTAGGAGTTGGAGACATACAACGTTTAGCTTAGTTCTGGGCATCTTTGAAATACCTTTACAAACTTGTTCCTACATTGTAACTTGCAACTTTGAATGAGAATGTGCTTGCTTACAGCAACGTGCTATATGTTCTGAATGCCCAATTGGGAATCTGTGTTAAAACTTTGTTAGAAATTATGTGATCCTTACTAGATGGAAGTAAGGGAGATGGGGCATGATGTTATTTCCAGGAGTTGGAGACATACCACGTTTAGCTCAGTTCTGGGCATCTTTGAAATACCTATACAAACTTGTTCCTACATAGTAACTTGCAACTTTGAATGAGAATGTGCTTGCTTACAGCAACGTGCTATATGTTCTGAATGCCCGAATTGGGAATCTATGTCAAAACTTTGTTAGGAATTATGTGATCCTTACTAGCTGGATGTAAGGGAGATGCGGCATGAAGTTATATCTTGGAGTTGGACACATACCAAGTTTAGCTCAGTTCTGGGCATCTTTGAAATACCTATACGAACTTTTTCCTACATAGTAACTTGCCACTTTGAATGAGAATGTGCTTGCTTACAGCAACGTGCTATATGTTCTGAATGCCCGAATTGGGAATCTGTGTCAAAATTTGTTAGGAATTATGTGAACCTTACTAGCTGGAAGTAAGGGAGATGGGGCATGAAGTTATTTCTAGGAGTTGGAGACATACAACGTTTAGCTCAGTTCTGGGCATCTTTGAAATACCTATACAAACTTGTTCCTACATAGTAACTAGCAACTTTGAATGAGAATGTGCTTGCTTACAGCAACGTGCTATATGTTCTGAATGCCCGAATTGGGAATCTGTGTCAAAACTTTGTTAGGAATTATGTGATCCTTACTAGCTGGAAGTAAGGGAGATGGGGCATGAAGTTACTTCTAGGAGTTGGACACATACAACGTTTAGCTCAGTTCTGGGCATCTTTGATATACCTATGCAAACTTGTTCCAACATAGTAACTTGCAACTTTGAATGAGAATGTGCTTGCTTACAGCAACGTGCTATATGTTCTGAATGCCCGAATTGGGAATCTGTGTCAAAACTTTGTTAGGAATTATGTGATCCTTACTAGATGGAAGTAAGTGAGAAGCGGCATGAAGTTATTTCTAGAAGTTTTAGACATACAACGTTTAGCTCAGTTCTGGGCATCTTTGAAATACCTATACAAACTTGTTCCTACATAGTAACTTGCAACTTTGAATGAGAATGTGCTTGCTTACAGCAACGTGCTATATGTTCTGAATGCCCGAATTGGGAATCTGTGTCAAAACTTTGTTAGGAATTATGTGATCCTTACTAGCTGGAAGTAAGGGAGATTGGGCATGAAGTTATTTCTAGGATTTGGACACATACCAAGTTCAGCTCAGTTCTGGGCATCTTTGAAATACCTATACAAACTTTTTCCTACATAGTAACTTGCAACTTTGAATGAGAATGTGCTTGTTTACAACAACGTGCTATATGTTCAGTATGCCCGAATTGGGAATCTGTGTCAAATCTTTGTTAGGAATTATGTGATCCTTACTAACTGGAAGTAAGGGAGATGGGGCATGAAGTTATTTCTAGGAGTTGGAGACATACAAGGTTTAGCTCACTTCTGAGCATCTTTGAAATACCTATACAAACTTGTTCCTACATAGTAACTTGCAACTTTGAATGAGAATGTGCTTGCTTGCAGCAACGTGCTATATGTTCTGATTGCCCGAATTGGGAATCTGTGTCAAAATTTTTTAGGAATTATGTGATCCTTACTAGCTGGAAGTAAGGGAGATGGGGCATGAAGTTATTTCTAGGAGTTGGAGACATACAACGTTTAGCTCAGTTCTGGGCATCTTTGAAATACCTATACAAACTTGTTCCTACATAGTAACTTGCAACTTTGAATGAGAATGTGCTTGCTTACAGCAACGTGCTATATGTTCTGAATGCCCGAATTGGGAATCTGTGTCAAAACTTTGTTAGGAATTATGTGATCCTTACTAGCTGGAAGTAAGGGTGATGGGGCATGAAGTTATTTCTAGGAGTTGGAGACATACCAAGTTTAGCTCAGTTTTGGGCATCTTTGAAATACCTATACAAACTTGTTCCTACATAGTAACTTGCAACTTTGAATGAGAATGTGCTTGCTTACAGCAACGTGCTATATGTTCTGAATGCCCGAATTGCGAATCTGTGTCAAAACTTTCTTAGAAATTATGTGATCCTTACTAGCTGGAAGTAAGGGAGATGGGGCATGAAGTTATTTCTAGGAGTTGGAGACATACAACGTTTAACTCAGTGCTGGGCATCTTTGAAATACCTACACAAACTTGTTCCTACATAGTAACTTGCAACTTTGAATTGAATGTTCTTGCTTACAGCAACGTGCTACATGTTCTGAATGTCCGAATTGGGAATCTGTGTCAAAATTTTGTTAGGAATTATGTGATCCTTACTAGCTGGAAGTAAGGGAGATTGGGCATGAAGTTATATCTAGGAGTTGGAGACATACAACGTTTAGCTCAGTTCTGGGCATCTTTGAAATACCTATACAAACTTGTTCCTACATAGTAACTTGCAACTTTGAATGAGAATGTTCTTGCTTACAGCAACGTTCTACATGTTCTGAATGCCCGAATTGGGAATCTGTGTCAAAACTTTGTTAGGAATTATGTGATCCTTACTGGCTGGAAGTAAGGGAGTTGGGGCATGAAGTTATTTCTAGAGGTTGGACACATACCAAATTTAGCTCAGTTCTGGGCATCTTTGAAATACCTATACAAACTTGTTCCTACATAGTAACTTGCAACTTTGAATGAGAATGTGCTTGCTTACAGCAATGTGCTATATGTTCTGAATGCCCGAATTGGGAATCTGTGTCAAAACTTTGTTAGGAATTATGTGATCCTTACTAGCTGGAAGTAAGGGAGTTGGGGTATGACGTTATTTCTAGAGGTAGGACACATACCAAGTTTAGCTCAGTTCTGGGCATCTTTGAAATACCTATACAAACTTGTTCCTACATAGTAACTTGCAACTTTGAATGAGAATGTGCTTGCTTACAGCAACTTGCTATATGATCTGAATGTCAGAATTGGGAATCTGTGTCAAAACTTTGTTAGGAATTATGTGATCCTTACTAGCTGGAAGTAAGGGAGTTGGGGCATGAAGTTATTTCTAGAGGTTGGACACATACCAAGTTTAGCTCAGTTCTGGGCATCTTTGAAATACCTATACAAACTTGTTCCTACATAGTAACTTGCAACTTTGAATGAGAATGTGCTTGCTTATAGCAACGTGCCATATGTTCTGAATGCCCGAATTGGGAATCTGTGTCATAACTTTGTTAGGAATTATGTGATCCTTACTAGCTGGAAGTAAGGGTGATGGGGCATGAAATTATTTCTAGGAGTTGGAGACATACAACGTTTAGCTCAGTTCTGGGCATCTTTGAAATACCTATACAAACTTGTTCCTACATAGTTACTTGCAACTTTGAATGAGAATGTGCTTGCTTACAGCAACGTGCTATATGTTCTGAATGCCCGAATTGGGAATCTGTGTCAAAACTTTGTTAGGAATTATGTGATCCTTACCGGCTGGAAGTAAGGGAGTTGGGGCATGAAGTTATTTCTAGAGGTTGGACACATACCAAGTTTAGCTCAGTTCTGGGCATCTTTGAAATACCTATACAAACTTGTTCCTACATAGTAACTTGCAACTTTGAATGAGAATGTGCTTGCATACAGCAACGTGCTACATGTTCTGAATGCCCGAATTGGGAATCTGTGTCAAAACTTTGTTAGGAATTATGTGATCCTTACTAGCTGGAAGTAAGGGAGATGGGGCATGAAGTTATTTCTAGGAGTTGGAGACATACAACGTTTAGCTCAGTTCTGGGCATCTTTGAAATACCTATACAATCTTGTTCCTACATACTAACTTGCAACTTTGAATGAGAATGTGCTTGCTTACAGCAACGTGCTACATGTTCTGAATGCCCGAATTGGGAATCCTTGTCAAAACTTTGTTAGGAATTATGTTATCCTTACTAGCTGGAAGTAAGGGAGATGGGGCATGAAGTTATTTCTAGGAGTTGGAGACATGCCAAGTTTAGCTCAGTTCTGGGCATCTTTGAAATACCTATACAAACTTGTTCCTACATATTAACTTGCAACTTTGAATAAGAATGTGCTTGCTTACATCAACGTGCTATATGTTCTGAATGCCCGAATTGGGAATCTGTGTCAAAACTTTGTTAGGAATTATGTGATCCTTACTAGCTGGAACTAAGGGAGATGGGGCATGAAGTTATTTCTAGGAATTGGACACATACCAAGTTTAGCTCAGTTCTGGGCATCTTTGAAATACCTATACAAACTTGTTCCTACATAGTAACTTGCAACTTTGAATGAGAATGTTCTTGCTTACAGCAACGTTCTACATGTTCTGAATGCCCGAATTGGGAATCTGTGTCAAAACTTTGTTAGGAATTATGTGATCCTTACTGGCTGGAAGTAAGGGAGTTGGGGCATGAAGTTATTTCTAGAGGTTGGACACATACCAAATTTAGCTCAGTTCTGGGCATCTTTGAAATACCTATACAAACTTGTTCCTACATAGTAACTTGCAACTTTGAATGAGAATGTGCTTGCTTACAGCAATGTGCTATATGTTCTGAATGCCCGAATTGGGAATCTGTGTCAAAACTTTGTTAGGAATTATGTGATCCTTACTAGCTGGAAGTAAGGGAGTTGGGGTATGACGTTATTTCTAGAGGTAGGACACATACCAAGTTTAGCTCAGTTCTGGGCATCTTTGAAATACCTATACAAACTTGTTCCTACATAGTAACTTGCAACTTTGAATGAGAATGTGCTTGCTTACAGCAACTTGCTATATGATCTGAATGTCCGAATTGGGAATCTGTGTCAAAACTTTGTTAGGAATTATGTGATCCTTACTAGCTGGAAGTAAGGGATTTGGGGCATGAAGTTATTTCTAGAGGTTGGACACATACCAAGTTTAGCTCAGTTCTGGGCATCTTTGAAATACCTATACAAACTTGTTCCTACATAGTAACTTGCAACTTTGAATGAGAATGTGCTTGCTTACAGCAACGTGCTATATGTTCTGAATGCCCGAATTGGGAATCTGTGTCATAACTTTGTTAGGAATTATGTGATCCTTACTAGCTGGAAGTAAGGGTGATGGGGCATGAAATTATTTCTAGGAGTTGGAGACATACAACGTTTAGCTCAGTTCTGGGCATCTTTGAAATACCTATACAAACTTGTTCCTACATAGTTACTTGCAACTTTGAATGAGAATGTGCTTGCTTACAGCAACGTGCTATATGTTCTGAATGCCCGAATTGGGAATCTGTGTCAAAACTTTGTTAGGAATTATGTGATCCTTACCGGCTGGAAGTAAGGGAGTTGGGGCATGAAGTTATTTCTAGAGGTTGGACACATACCAAGTTTAGCTCAGTTCTGGGCATCTTTGAAATACCTATACAAACTTGTTCCTACATAGTAACTTGCAACTTTGAATGAGAATGTGCTTGCATACAGCAACGTGCTACATGTTCTGAATGCCCGAATTGGGAATCTGTGTCAAAACTTTGTTAGGAATTATGTGATCCTTACTAGCTGGAAGTAAGGGAGAGGGGCATGAAGTTATTTCTAGGAGTTGGAGACATACAACGTTTAGCTCAGTTCTGGGCATCTTTGAAATACCTATACAATCTTGTTCCTACATAGTAACTTGCAACTTTGAATGAGAATGTGCTTGCTTACAGCAACGTGCTACATGTTCTGAATGCCCGAATTGGGAATCCTTGTCAAAACTTTGTTAGGAATTATGTGATCCTTACTAGCTGGAAGTAAGGGAGTTGGGGCATGAAGTTATTTCTAGGAGTTGGAGACATGCCAAGTTTAGCTCAGTTCTGGGCATCTTTGAAATACCTTTACAAACTTGTTCCTACATATTAACTTGCAACTTTGAATAAGAATGTGCTTGCTTACATCAACGTGCTATATGTTCTGAATGCCCGAATTGGGAATCTGTGTCAAAACTTTGTTAGGAATTATGTGATCCTTACTAGCTGGAATTAAGGGAGATGGGGCATGAAGTTATTTCTAGGAATTGGACACATACCAAGTTTAGCTCAGTTCTGGGCATCTTTGAAATACCTATACAAACTTGTTCCTACATAGTAACTTGCAACTTTGAATGAGAATGCGCTTGCTTACAGCAACGTGCTATATGTTCTGAATGCCCGAATTGGGAATCTGTGTCAAAACTTTGTTAGGAATTATGTGATCCTTACTAGCTGGAATTAAGGGAGATGGGGCATGAAGTTATTTCTAGGAATTGGACACATACCAAGTTTAGCTCAGTTCTGGGCATCTTTGAAATACCTATACAAACTTGTTCCTACATAGTAACTTGCAACTTTGAATGAGAATGCGCTTGCTTACAGCAACGTGCTATATGTTCTGAATGCCCGAATTGGGAATCTGTGTCAAAACTTTGTTAGGAATTATGTGATCCTTACTAGCTGGAAGTAAGGGAGATGGGGCATGAAGTTATTTCTAGGAGTTGGACACATACCAAGTTTAGCTCAGTTCTGGGCATCTTTGAAATCCTATACAAACTTGTTCCTACATTGTAACTTGCCACTTTGAATGAGAATGTGCTTGCTTACAGCAACGTGCTATATGTTCTGAATGCCCGAATTGGGAATCTGTGTCAAAACTTTGTTAGGAATTATGTGATCCTTACTAGCTGGAAGTAAGGGTGATGGGGCATGAAGTTATTTCTAGGAGTTGGAGACAAACCAAGTTTAGCTCAGTTCTGGGCATCTTTGAAATACCTTTACAAACTTGTTCCTACATAGTAACTTGCAATTTTGAATGAGAATGTGCTTGCTTACAGCAACGTGCTATATGTTCTCAATGCCCGAATTGGGAATCTGTGTCAAAACTTTATTAGAAATTATGTGATCCATACTAGATGGAAGTAAGGGAGATGGGGCATGAAGTTATTTCTAGGAGTTGGAGACATACAACGTTTAACTCAGTTCTGGGCATCTTTGAAATACCTATACAAACTTGTTCCTACATAGTAACTTGCAACTTTGAATGAGAATTTTCTTGCTTACAGCAACGTTCTACATGTTCTGAATGCCCGAATTGGGAATCTGTGTCAAAACTTTGTTAGGAATTATGTGATCCTTACTGGCTGGAAGTAAGGGAGTTGGGGCATGAAGTTATTTCTAGGAGTTGGACACATACCAAATTTAGCTTAGTTCTGGGCATCTTTGAAATACCTATACAAACTTGTTCCTACATAGTAACTTGCAACTTTGAATGAGAATGTGCTTGCTTACAGCAATGTGCTATATGTTCTGAATGCCCGAATTGGGAATCTGTGTCTAAACTTTGTTAGGAATTATGTGATCCTTACTAGCTGGAAGTAAGGGAGTTGGGGCATGACGTTATTTCTAGAGGTAGGACACATACCAAGTTTAGCTCAGTTCTGGGCATCTTTGAAATACCTATACAAACTTGTTCCTACATAGTAACTTGCAACTTTGAATGAGAATGTGCTTGCTTACAGCAACGTGCTATATGTTCTGAATGCCCGAATTGGGAATCTGTGTCATAACTTTGTTAGGAATTATGTGATCCTTACTAGCTGGAAGTAAGGGTGATGGGGCATGAACTTATTTCTAGGAGTTGGAGACATACAACGTTTAGCTCAGTTCTGGGCATCTTTGAAATACCTATACAAACTTGTTCCTACATAGTAACTTGCAACTTTGAATGAGAATGTGCTTGCTTACAGCAACGTGCTATATGTTCTGAATGCCCGAATTGGGAATCTGTGTCAAAACTTTGTTAGGAATTATGTGATCCTTACCGGCTGGAAGTAAGGGAGTTGGGGCATGAAGTTATTTCTAGAGGTTGGACACATACCAAGTTTAGCTCAGTTCTGGGCATCTTTGAAATACCTATACAAACTTGTTCCTACATAGTAACTTGCAACTTTGAATGAGAATGTGCTTGCATACAGCAACGTGCTACATGTTCTGAATGCCCGAATTGGGAATCTGTGTCAAAACTTTGTTAGGAATTATGTGATCCTTACTAGCTGGAAGTAAGGGAGATGGGGCATGAAGTTATTTCTAGGAGTTGGAGACATACAACGTTTAGCTCAGTTCTGGGCATCTTTGAAATACCTATACAATCTTGTTCCTACATAGTAACTTGCAACTTTGAATGAGAATGTGCTTGCTTACAGCAACGTGCTACATGTTCTGAATGCCCGAATTGGGAATCCTTGTCAAAATTTTGTTAGGAATTATGTGATCCTTACTAGCTGGAAGTAAGGGAGATGGGGCATGAAGTTATTTCTAGGAGTTGGAGACATACCAAGTTTAGCTCAGTTCTGGGCATCTTTGAAATACCTATACAAACTTGTTCCTACATATTAACTTGCAACTTTGAATAAGAATGTGCTTGCTTACATCAACGTGCTATATGTTCTGAATGCCCGAATTGAGAATCTGTGTCAAAACTTTGTTAGGAATTATGTGATCCTTACTAGCTGGAAGAAAGGGAGTGGGGGCATGAAGGTATTTCTAGGAGTTGGACACATACCAAGATTAGCTCAGTTCTGGGCATCTTTGAAATACCTATACAAACTTGTTCCTACATAGTAACTTGCAACTTTGAATGAGAATGTGCTTGCTTACAGCAACGTGCTACATGTTCAGAATGCCCGAATTGGGAATCTGTGTCAAAACTTTGTTAGGAATTATGTGATCCTTACTAGCTGGAGGTAAGGGAGATGGGGCATGAAGTTATTTCTAGGAGTTGGACACATACCAAGTTTAGCTCAGTTCTGGGCATCTTTGAAATACTTATACAAACTTCTTCCTACATATTAACTTGCAACTTTGAATGAGAATGTGCTTGCGTACAGCAACGTGCTATATGTTCTGAATGCCCGAATTGGGAATCTGTGTCAGAACTTTGTTAGGAATTATGTGATCCTTACTAGCTGGAAGAAAGGGAGTTGGGGCATGAAGGTATTTCTAGGAGTTGGACACATACCAAGTTTACCACAGTTCAGGGCATCTTTGAAATACATATACAAACTTGTTCCTACATAGTAACTTGCAACTTTGAATAAGAATGTGCTTGCTTACAGCAACGTGCTATATGTTCTGAATGCCCGAATTGGGAATCTGTGTCAAAACTTTGTTAGGAATTATGTGATCCTTACTAGCTGGAATTAAGGGAGATGGGGCATGAAGTTATTTCTAGGAGTTGGACACATACCAAGTTTAGCTCAGTTCTGGGCATCTTTGAAATACCTATACAAACTTGTTCCTACATAGTAACTTGCAACTTTGAATGAGAATGCGCTTGCTTACAGCAACGTGCTATATGTTCTGAATGCCCGAATTGGGAATCTGTGTCAAAACTTTGTTAGGAATTATGTGATCCTTACTAGCTGGAAGTAAGGGAGATGGGGCATGAAGTTATTTCTAGGAGTTGGAAACATACCAAGTTTAGCTCAGTTCTGGGCATCTTTGAAATCCTATACAAACTTGTTCCTACATTGTAACTTGCCACTTTGAATGAGAATGTGCTTGCTTACAGCAACGTGCTATATGTTCTGAATGCCCGAATTGGGAATCTGTGTCAAAACTTTGTTAGGAATTATGTGATCCTTACTAGCTGGAAGTAAGGGTGATGGGGCATGAAGTTATTTCTAGGAGTTGGAGACATACCAAGTTTAGCTCAGTTCTGGGCATCTTTGAAATACCTTTACAAACTTGTTCCTACATAGTAACTTGCAATTTTGAATGAGAATGTGCTTGCTTACAGCAACGTGCTATATGTTCTGAATGCCCGAATTGGGAATCTGTGTCAAAACTTTATTAGAAATTATGTGATCCTTACTAGATGGAAGTAAGGGAGATGGGGCATGAAGTTATTTCTAGGAGTTGGAGACATACAACGTTTAACACAGTTCTGGGCATCTTTGAAATACCTATACAAACTTGTTCCTACATAGTAACTTGCAACTTTGAATGAGAATGTTCTTGCTTACATCAACGTGCTATATGTTCTGAATGCCCGAATTGGGAATCTGTGTCAAAATTTTGTTAGGAATTATGTGATCCTTACTAGCTGGAAGTAAGGGAGATTGGGCATGAAGTTATATCTATGAGTTGGAGACATACAACGTTTAGCTCAGTTCTGGGCATCTTTGAAATACCTATACAAACTTGTTCCTACATAGTAACTTGCAACTTTGAATGAGAATGTTCTTGCTTACAGCAACGTTCTACATGTTCTGAATGCCCGAATTGGGAATCTGTGTCAAAACTTTGTTAGGAATTATGTGATCCTTACTGGCTGGAAGTAAGGGAGTTGGGGCATGAAGTTATTTCTAGAGGTTGGACACATACCAAATTTAGCTCAGTTCTGGGCATCTTTGAAATACCTATACAAACTTGTTCCTACATAGTAACTTGCAACTTTGAATGAGAATGTGCTTGCTTACAGCAATGTGCTATATGTTCTGAATGCCCGAATTGGGAATCTGTGTCAAAACTTTGTTAGGAATTATGTGATCCTTACTAGCTGGAAGTAAGGGAGTTGGGGCATGACGTTATTTCCAGAGGTAGGACACATACCAAGTTTAGCTCAGTTCTGGGCATCTTTGAAATACCTATACAAACTTGTTCCTACATAGTAACTTGCAACTTTGAATGAGAATGTGCTGCTTACAGCAACTTGCTATATGATCTAAATGTCCGAATTGGGAATCTGTGTCAAAACATTGTTAGGAATTATGTGATCCTTACTAGCTGGAAGTAAGGGAGTTGGGGCATGAAGTTATTTCTAGAGGTTGGACACATACCAAGTTTAGCTCAGTTCTGGGCATCTTTGAAATACCTATACAAACTTGTTCCTACATAGTAACTTACAACTTTGAATGAGAATGTGCTTGCTTACAGCAACGTGCTATATGTTCTGAATGCCCGAATTGGGAATCTGTGTCATAACTTTGTTAGGAATTATGTGATCCTTACTAGCTGGAAGTAAGGGTGATGGGGCATGAAGTTATTTCTAGGAGTTGGAGACATACAACGTTTAGCTCAGTTCTGGGCATCTTTGAAATACCTATACAAACTTGTTTCTACATAGTTACTTGCAACTTTGAATGAGAATGTGCTTGCTTACAGCAACGTGCTACATGTTCAGAATGCCCGAATTGGGAATCTGTGTCAAAACTTTGTTAGAAATTATGTGATCCTTACTAGCTGGAGGTAAGGGAGATGGGCATGAAGTTATTTCTAGGAGTTGGACACATACCAAGTTTAGCTCAGTTCTGGGCATCTTTGAAATACTTATACAAACTTGTTCCTACATATTAACTTGCAACTTTGAATGAGAATGTGCTTGCGTACAGCAACGTGCTATATGTTCTGAATGCCCGAATTGGGAATCTGTGTCAAAACTTTGTTAGGAATTATGTGATCCTTACTAGCTGGAAGAAAGGGAGTTGGGGCATGAAGGTATTTCTAGGAGTTGGACACATACCAAGTTTACCACAGTTCAGGGCATCTTTGAAATACATATACAAACTTGTTCCTACATAGTAACTTGCAACTTTGAATAAGAATGTGCTTGCTTACAGCAACGTGCTATATGTTCTGAAGGCCCGAATTGGGAATCTGTGTCAAAACTTTGTTAGGAATTATGTGATCCTTACTAGCTGGAATTAAGGGAGATGGGGCATGAAGTTATTTCTAGGAGTTGGACACATACCAAGTTTAGCTCAGTTCTGGGCATCTTTGAAATACCTATACAAACTTGTTCCTACATAGTAACTTGCAACTTTGAATGAGAATGTGCTTGCTTACAGCAACGTGCTATATGTTCTGAATGCCCGAATTGGGAATCTGTGTCAAAACTTTGTTAGGAATTATGTGATCCTTACCGGCTGGAAGTAAGGGAGTTGGGGCATGAAGTTATTTCTAGAGGTTGGACACATACCAAGTTTAGCTCAGTTCTGGGCATCTTTGAAATACCTATACAAACTTGTTCCTACATAGTAACTTGCAACTTTGAATGAGAATGTGCTTGCATACAGCAACGTGCTACATGTTCTGAATGCCCGAATTGGGAATCTGTGTCAAAACTTTGTTAGGAATTATGTGATCCTTACTAGCTGGAAGTAAGGGAGATGGGGCATGAAGTTATTTCTAGGAGTTGGAGACATACAACGTTTAGCTCAGTTCTGGGCATCTTTGAAATACCTATACAATCTTGTTCCTACATAGTAACTTGCAACTTTGAATGAGAATGTGCTTGCTTACAGCAACGTGCTACATGTTCTGAATGCCCGAATTGAGAATCTGTGTCAAAACTTTGTTAGGAATTATGTGATCCTTACTAGCTGGAAGAAAGGGAGTGGGGGCATGAAGGTATTTCTAGGAGTTGGACACATACCAAGATTAGCTCAGTTCTGGGCATCTTTGAAATACCTATACAAACTTGTTCCTACATAGTAACTTGCAACTTTGAATGAGAATGCGCTTGCTTACAGCAACGTGCTATATGTTCTGAATGCCCGAATTGGGAATCTGTGTCAAAACTTTGTTAGGAATTATGTGATCCTTACTAGCTGGAAGTAAGGGAGATGGGGCATGAAGTTATTTCTAGGAGTTGGACACATACCAAGTTTAGCTCAGTTCTGGGCATCTTTGAAATCCTATACAAACTTGTTCCTACATTGTAACTTGCCACTTTGAATGAGAATGTGCTTGCTTACAGCAACGTGCTATATGTTCTGAATGCCCGAATTGGGAATCTGTGTCAAAACTTTGTTAGGAATTATGTGATCCTTACTAGCTGGAAGTAAGGGTGATGGGGCATGAAGTTATTTCTAGGAGTTGGAGACATACCAAGTTTAGCTCAGTTCTGGGCATCTTTGAAATACCTTTACAAACTTGTTCCTACATAGTAACTTGCAACTTTGAATGAGAATGTGCTTGCTTACAGCAATGTGCTATATGTTCTGAATGCCCGAATTGGGAATCTGTGTAAAAACTTTGTTAGGAATTATGTGATCCTTACTAGCTGGAAGTAAGGGAGTTGGGGCATGACGTTATTTCTAGAGGTAGGACACATACCAAGTTTAGCTCAGTTCTGGGCATCTTTGAAATACCTATACAAACTTGTTCCTACATAGTAACTTGCAACTTTGAATGAGAATGTGCTTGCTTACAGCAACTTGCTATATGATCTGAAAGTCCGAATTGGGAATCTGTGTCAAAACTTTGTTAGGAATTATGTGATCCTTACTAGCTGGAAGAAAGGGAGTTGGGGCATGAAGTTATTTCTAGAGGTTGGACACATACCAAGTTTAGCTCAGTTCTGGGCATCTTTGAAATACCTATACAAACTTGTTCCTACATAGTAACTTGCAACTTTGAATGAGAATGTGCTTGCTTACAGCAACGTGCTATATGTTCTGAATGCCCGAATTGGGAATCTGTGTCATAACATTGTTAGGAATTATGTGATCCTTACTAGCTGGAAGTAAGGGTGATGGGGCATGAACTTATTTCTAGGAGTTGGAGACATACAACGTTTAGCTCAGTTCTGGGCATCTTTGAAATACCTATACAAACTTGTTCCTACATAGTAACTTGCAACTTTGAATGAGAATGTGCTTGCTTACAGCAACGTGCTATATGTTCTGAATGCCCGAATTGGGAATCTGTGTCAAAATTTTGTTAGGAATTATGTGATCTTTACCGGCTGGAAGTAAGGGAGTTGGGGCATGAAGTTATTTCTAGAGGTTGGACACATACCAAGTTTAGCTCAGTTCTGGGCATCTTTGAAATACCTATACAAACTTGTTCCTACATAGTAACTTGCAACTTTGAATGAGAATGTGCTTGCTTACAGCAACGTGCTACATGTTCTGAATGCCCGAATTGGGAATCCTTGTCAAAATTTTGTTAGGAATTATGTGATCCTTACTAGCTGGAAGTAAGGGAGATGGGGCATGAAGTTATTTCTAGGAGTTGGAGACATACCAAGTTTAGCTCAGTTCTGGGCATCTTTGAAATACCTATACAAACTTGTTCCTACATATTAACTTGCAACTTTGAATAAGAATGTGCTTGCTTACATCAACGTGCTATATGTTCTGAATGCCCGAATTGAGAATCTGTGTCAAAACTTTGTTAGGAATTATGTGATCCTTACTAGCTGGAAGAAAGGGAGTGGGTGCATGAAGGTATTTCTAGGAGTTGGACACATACCAAGATTAGCTCAGTTCTGGGCATCTTTGAAATACCTATACAAACTTGTTCCTACATAGTAACTTGCAACTTTGAATGAGAATGTGCTTGCTTACAGCAACGTGCTACATGTTCAGAATGCCCGAATTGGGAATCTGTGTCAAAACTTTGTTAGGAATTATGTGATCCTTACTAGCTGGAGGTAAGGGAGATGGGCATGAAGTTATTTCTAGGAGTTGGACACATACTAAGTTTAGCTCAGTTCTGGGCATCTTTGAAATACTTATACAAACTTGTTCCTACATATTAACTTGCAACTTTGAATGAGAATGTGCTTGCGTACAGCAACGTGCTATATGTTCTGAATGCCCGAATTGGGAATCTGTGTCAAAACTTTGTTAGGAATTATGTGATCCTTACTAGCTGGAAGAAAGGGAGTTGGGGCATGAAGGTATTTCTAGGAGTTGGACACATACCAAGTTTACCACAGTTCAGGGCATCTTTGAAATACATATACAAACTTGTTCCTACATAGTAACTTGCAACTTTGAATAAGAATGTGCTTGCTTACAGCAACGTGCTATATGTTCTGAAGGCCCGAATTGGGAATCTGTGTCAAAACTTTGTTAGGAATTATGTGATCCTTACTAGCTGGAATTAAGGGAGATGGGGCATGAAGTTATTTCTAGGAGTTGGACACATACCAAGTTTAGCTCAGTTCTGGGCATCTTTGAAATACCTATACAAACTTGTTCCTACATAGTAACTTGCAACTTTGAATGAGAATGCGCTTGCTTACAGCAACGTGCTATATGTTCTGAATGCCCGACTTGGGAATCTGTGTCAAAACTTTGTTAGGAATTATGTGATCCTTACTAGCTGGAAGTAAGGGAGATGGGGCATGAAGTTATTTCTAGGAGTTGGACACATACCAAGTTTAGCTCAGTTCTGGGCATCTTTGAAATCCTATACAAACTTGTTCCTACATTGTAACTTGCCACTTTGAATGAGAATGTGCTTGCTTACAGCAACGTGCTATATGTTCTGAATGCCCGAATTGGGAATCTGTGTCAAAACTTTGTTAGGAATTATGTGATCCTTACTAGCTGGAATTAAGGGAGATGGGGCATGAAGTTATTTCTAGGAGTTGGACACATACCAAGTTTAGCTCAGTTCTGGGCATCTTTGAAATACCTATACAAACTTGTTCCTACATAGTAACTTGCAACTTTGAATGAGAATGCGCTTGCTTACAGCAACGTGCTATATGTTCTGAATGCCCGAATTGGGAATCTGTGTCAAAACTTTGTTAGGAATTATGTGATCCTTACTAGCTGGAAGTAAGGGAGATGGGGCATGAAGTTATTTCTAGGAGTTGGACACATACCAAGTTTAGCTCAGTTCTGGGCATCTTTGAAATCCTATACAAACTTGTTCCTACATTGTAACTTGCCACTTTGAATGAGAATGTGCTTGCTTACAGCAACGTGCTATATGTTCTGAATGCCCGAATTGGGAATCTGTGTCAAAACTTTGTTAGGAATTATGTGATCCTTACTAGCTGGAAGTAAGGGTGATGGGGCATGAAGTTATTTCTAGGAGTTGGAGACATACCAAGTTTAGCTCAGTTCTGGACATCTTTGAAATACCTTTACAAACTTGTTCCTACATAGTAACTTGCAATTTTGAATGAGAATGTGCTTGCTTACAGCAACGTGCTATATGTTCTGAATGCCCGAATTGGGAATCTGTGTCAAAACTTTATTAGAAATTATGTGATCCTTACTAGATGGAAGTAAGGGAGATGGGGCATGAAGTTATTTCTAGGAGTTGGAGACATACAACGTTTAACTCAGTTCTGGGCATCTTTGAAATACCTATACAAACTTGTTCCTACATAGTAACTTGCAACTTTGAATGAGAATGTTCTTGCTTACATCAACGTGCTATATGTTCTGAATGCCCGAATTGGGAATCTGTGTCAAAATTTTGTTAGGAATTATGTGATCCTTACTAGCTGGAAGTAAGGGAGATTGGGCATGAAGTTATATCTAGGAGTTGGAGACATACAACGTTTAGCTCAGTTCTGGGCATCTTTGAAATACCTATACAAACTTGTTCCTACATAGTAACTTGCAACTTTGAATGAGAATGTGCTTGCTTACAGCAACGTGCTATATGTTCTGAATGCCCGAATTGGGAATCTGTGTCAAAATTTTGTTAGGAATTATGTGATCCTTACCGGCTGGAAGTAAGGGAGTTGGGGCATGAAGTTATTTCTAGAGGTTGGACACATACCAAGTTTAGCTCAGTTCTGGGCATCTTTGAAATACCTATACAAACTTGTTCCTACATAGTAACTTGCAACTTTGAATGAGAATGTGCTTGCTTACAGCAACGTGCTACATGTTCTGAATGCCCGAATTGGGAATCCTTGTCAAAATTTTGTTAGGAATTATGTGATCCTTACTAGCTGGAAGTAAGGGAGATGGGGCATGAAGTTATTTCTAGGAGTTGGAGACATACCAAGTTTAGCTCAGTTCTGGGCATCTTTGAAATACCTATACAAACTTGTTCCTACATATTAACTTGCAACTTTGAATAAGAATGTGCTTGCTTACATCAACGTGCTATATGTTCTGAATGCCCGAATTGAGAATCTGTGTCAAAACTTTGTTAGGAAATATGTGATCCTTACTAGCTGGAAGAAAGGGAGTGGGGGCATGAAGGTATTTCTAGGAGTTGGACACATACCAAGATTAGCTCAGTTCTGGGCATCTTTGAAATACCTATACAAACTTGTTCCTACATAGTAACTTGCAACTTTGAATGAGAATGTGCTTGCTTACAGCAACGTGCTACATGTTCAGAATGCCCGAATTGGGAATCTGTGTCAAAACTTTGTTAGGAATTATGTGATCCTTACTAGCTGGAGGTAAGGGAGATGGGCATGAAGTTATTTCTAGGAGTTGGACACATACCAAGTTTAGCTCAGTTCTGGGCATCTTTGAAATACTTATACAAACTTGTTCCTACATATTAACTTGCAACTTTGAATGAGAATGTGCTTGCGTACAGCAACGTGCTATGTGTTCTGAATGCCCGAATTGGGAATCTGTGTCAAAACTTTGTTAGGAATTATGTGATCCTTACTAGCTGGAAGAAAGGGAGTTGGGGCATGAAGGTATTTCTAGGAGTTGGACACATACCAAGTTTACCACAGTTCAGGGCATCTTTGAAATACATATACAAACTTGTTCCTACATAGTAACTTGCAACTTTGAATAAGAATGTGCTTGCTTACAGCAACGTGCTATATGTTCTGAAGGCCCGAATTGGGAATCTGTGTCAAAACTTTGTTAGGAATTATGTATTCCTTACTAGCTGGAATTAAGGGAGATGGGGCATGAAGTTATTTCTAGGAGTTGGACACATACCAAGTTTAGCTCAGTTCTGGGCATCTTTGAAATACCTATACAAACTTGTTCCTACATAGTAACTTGCAACTTTGAATGAGAATGCGCTTGCTTACAGCAACGTGCTATATGTTCTGAATGCCCGAATTGGGAATCTGTGTCAAAACTTTGTTAGGAATTATGTGATCCTTACTAGCTGGAAGTAAGGGAGATGGGGCATGAAGTTATTTCTAGGAGTTGGACACATACCAAGTTTAGCTCAGTTCTGGGCATCTTTGAAATCCTATACAAACTTGTTCCTACATTGTAACTTGCCACTTTGAATGAGAATGTGCTTGCTTACAGCAACGTGCTATATGTTCTGAATGCCCGAATTGGGAATCTGTGTCAAAACTTTGTTAGGAATTATGTGATCCTTACTAGCTGGAATTAAGGGAGATGGGGCATGAAGTTATTTCTAGGAGTTGGACACATACCAAGTTTAGCTCAGTTCTGGGCATCTTTGAAATACCTATACAAACTTGTTCCTACATAGTAACTTGCAACTTTGAATGAGAATGCGCTTGCTTACAGCGACGTGCTATATGTTCTGAATGCCCGAATTGGGAATCAGTGTCAAAACTTTGTTAGGAATTATGTGATCCTTACTAGCTGGAAGTAAGGGAGATGGGGCATGAAGTTATTTCTAGGAGTTGGACACATACCAAGTTTAGCTCAGTTCTGGGCATCTTTGAAATCCTATACAAACTTGTTCCTACATTGTAACTTGCCACTTTGAATGAGAATGTGCTTGCTTACAGCAACGTGCTATATGTTCTGAATGCCCGAATTGGGAATCTGTGTCAAAACTTTGTTAGGAATTATGTGATCCTTACTAGCTGGAAGTAAGGGTGATGGGGCATGAAGTTATTTCTAGGAGTTGGAGACATACCAAGTTTAGCTCAGTTCTGGACATCTTTGAAATACCTTTACAAACTTGTTCCTACATAGTAACTTGCAATTTTGAATGAGAATGTGCTTGCTTACAGCAACGTGCTATATGTTCTGAATGCCCGAATTGGGAATCTGTGTCAAAACTTTATTAGAAATTATGTGATCCTTACTAGATGGAAGTAAGGGAGATGGGGCATGAAGTTATTTCTAGGAGTTGGAGACATACAACGTTTAACTCAGTTCTGGGCATCTTTGAAATACCTATACAAACTTGTTCCTACATAGTAACTTGCAACTTTGAATGAGAATGTTCTTGCTTACATCAACGTGCTATATGTTCTGAATGCCCGAATTGGGAATCTGTGTCAAAATTTTGTTAGGAATTATGTGACCCTACTAGCTGGAAGTAAGGGAGATTGGGCATGAAGTTATATCTAGGAGTTGGAGACATACAACGTTTAGCTCAGTTCTGGGCATCTTTGAAATACCTATACAAACTTGTTCCTACATAGTAACTTGCAACTTTGAATGAGAATGTTCTTGCTTACAGCAACGTTCTACATGTTCTGAATGCCCGAATTGGGAATCTGTGTCAAAACTTTGTTAGGAATTATGTGATCATTACTGGCTGGAAGTAAGGGAGTTGGGGCATGAAGTTATTTCTAGAGGTTGGACACATACCAAATTTAGCTCAGTTCTGGGCATCTTTGAAATACCTATACAAACTTGTTCCTACATAGTAACTTGCAACTTTGAATGAGAATGTGCTTGCTTACAGCAATGTGCTATATGTTCTGAATGCCCGAATTGGGAATCTGTGTCAAAACTTTGTTAGGAATTATGTGATCCTTACTAGCTGGAAGTAAGGGAGTTGGGGCATGACGTTATTTCCAGAGGTAGGACACATACCAAGTTTAGCTCAGTTCTGGGCATCTTTGAAATACCTATACAAACTTGTTCCTACATATTAACTTGCAACTTTGAATGAGAATGTGCTTGCTTACAGCAACGTGCTATATGTTCTGAATGCCCAAATTGGGAATCTGTGTCAAAACTTTGTTAGGAATTATGTGATCCTTACTAGCTGGAAGAAAGGGAGTGGGGGCATGAATGTATTTCTAGGAGTTGAAGACATACCAAATTTAGCTCAGTTCTGGGCATCTTTGAAATACCTATACAAACTTGTTCCTACATATTAACTTGCAACTTTGAATGAGAATGTGCTTGCTTAGAGCAACGTGCTATATGTTATGAATGCCCGAATTGGGAATCTGTGTCAAAACTTTGTTAGGAATTATGATATCCTTACTAGCTGGAAGTAAGGGAGATTGGGCATGAAGTTATTTCTAGGAGTTGGAGACATACAACGTTTAGCTCAGTTCTGGGCATCTTTGAAATACCTATACAAACTTGTTCCTACATAGTAACTTGCAACTTTGAATGAGAATGTGCTTGCTTACAGCAACTTACTTTATGTTCTGAATGCCTGAATTGGGAATCTGTGTCAAAACTTTGTTAGGAATTATGCGATCCTTACTAGCTGGAAGTAAGTGAGTTGGGGCATGAAGTTATTTCTAGGAGTTGGAGACATACAACGTTTAGCTCAGTTCTGGGCATCTTTGAAATACCTATACAAACTTGTTCCTACATAGTAACTTGCAACTTTGAATGAGAATGTTCTTGCTTACAACAACGTGCTATATGTTCTGAATGCCCGAATTGGGAATCTGTGTCAAAATTTTGTTAGGAATTATGTGATCCTTACTAGCTGGAAGTAAGGGAGTTGGGGCATGAAGGTATTTCTAGGAGTTGGACACATACCAAGTTTAGCACAGTTCTGGGCATCTTTGAAATACCCATACAAACTTGTTCCTACACAGTAACTTGCAAATTTGAATGAGAATGTGCTTGCTTACAGCAACGTGCTACATATTCTGAATGCCCGAATTGGGAATCTGTGTCAAAACTTTGTTAGGAATTATGTGATCCTTACTAGCAGGAAGTAAGGGAGATGGGGCATGATGTTGTTTCTAGGAGTTGGAGACATACAACGTTTAGCTCAGTTCTGGGCATCTTTGAAATACCTATACAAACTTGTTCCTACATAGTAACTTGCAACTTTGAATGAGAATGTCCTTGCTTACAGCAACGTGCTATATGTTCTGAATGCCCGAATTGGGAATCTGTGTCAAAACTTTGTTAGGAATTATGTGATCCTTACTAGCTGGAAGTAAGGGAGTTGGGGCATGAAGGTATTTCTAGGAGTTGGACACATACCAAGTTTAGCACAGTTCTGGGCATCTTTGAAATACCTATACAAACTTGTTCCTACATAGTAACTTGCAACTTTGAATGAGAATGTGCTTGCTTACAGCAACGTGCTATATGTTCTGAATGTCCGAATTGGGAATCTGTGTCAAAACTTTGTTAGGAATTGTGTGATCCTTACTAGCTGGAAGTAAGGGAGATGGGACATGAAGGTATTTCTAGGAGTTGGACACAAACCAAGTTTAGCACAGTTCTGTGCATCTTTGAAATACCTATACAAACTTGTTCCTACATAGTAACTTGCAACTTTGAATGAGAATGTGCTTGCTTACAGCAACGTGCTATATGTTCTGAATGCCCGAATTGGGAATCTGTGTCAAAACTTTGTTTGGAATTATGTGATCCTTACTAGCTGGAAGTAAGGGAGATTGGGCATGAAGTTATTTCTAGGAGTTGGAGACATACAACGTTTAGCTCAGTTCTGGGCATCTTTGAAATACCTATACAAACTTGTTCCTACATAGTAACTTGCAACTTTGAATGAGAATGTGCTTGCTTACAGCAACTTACTATATGTTCTGAATGCCTGAATTGGGAATCTGTGTCAAAACTTTGTTAGGAATTATGCGATCCTTACAAGCTGGAAGTAAGGGAGTTGGGGCATGAAGGTATTTCTAGGAGTTGGACACATACCAAGTTTAGCACAGTTCTGGGCATCTTTGAAATACCTATACGAACTTGTCCCTACATAGTAACTTGCAACTTTGAATGAGAATGTGCTTTTTACAGCAACGTGCTATATGTTCTGAATGCCCGAATTGGGAATCTGTGTCAAAACTTTGTTAGGAATTATGTGATCCTTACTAGATGGAAGTAAGGGAGATGGGGCATGAAGTTATTTCTAGGAGTTGGAGACCTACCAAGTTTAGCTCAGTTCTGGGCATCTTTGAAATAGCTATACGAACTTGTTCCTACATAGTAACTTGCAACTTTGAATGAGAATGTGCTTGCTTACAGCAACGTGCTATATGTTCTGAATGCCCGAATTGGGAATCTGTGTCAAAACTTTGTTAGGAATTATGTGATCCTTACTAGCTGGAAGTAAGGGAGTTGGGGCATGAAGTTATTTCTAGGAGTTGGACACATACCAAGTTTAGCCCAATTCTGGGCATCTTTGAAAGACCTATACAAACTTGTTCCTACATAGTAACTTGCAACTTTGAATGAGAATGTGCTTGCTTACAGCAACGTGCTATATGTTCTGAATGCCCGAATTGGGAATCTGTGTCAAAAATTTGTTAGGAATTATGTGATCCTTACTAGCTGGAAGTAAGGGAGTTGGGGCATGAAGTTATTTCTAGAGGTAGGACACATACCAAGTTTAGCTCAGTTCTGGGCATCTTTGAAATACATATACAAACTTGTTCCTACATAGTAACTTGCAACTTTGAATGAGAATGTGCTTGCTTACAGCAACGTGCTATATGTTCTGAATGCCCGAATTGGGAATCTGTGTCAAAACTTTGTTAGGAATTTTGTGATCCTTACTAGCTGGAAGTAAGGGAGATGGGGCATGAAGTTATTTCTAGGAGTTGGAGACATACCAAGTTTAGCTCTTTTCTGGGCATGTTTGAAATACCTACACAAGCTTGTTCCTACATAGTAACTTGCAACTTTGAATGAGAATGTGCTTGCTTACATCAACGTGCTACATTTTCTGAAGGCCCGATTTGGGATTCTGTGTCAAAACTTTGTTAGAAATTATGTGATCCTTACTAGCTGGAAGTAAGGGAGATGGGGCATGAAGTTATTTCTAGGAGTTGGAGACATACCACGTTTAGCTCAGTTCTGGGCATCTTTGAATTACCTATACAAACTAGTACCTACATAGTAACTTGCAACTTTGAATGAGAATGTGCTTGCTTACAGCAACGTGCTACATGTTCTGAATGCCCGAATTGGGAATCTGTGTCAAAACTTTGTTAGGAATTATGTGATCCTTACTAGCTGGAAGTAAGGGAGATGGGGCATGAAGTTATTTCTAGGAGTTGGAGACATACCAAGTTTAGCTCTTTTCTGGGCATGTTTGAAATACCTACACAAGCTTGTTCCTACATAGTAACTTGCAACTTTGAATGAGAATGTGCTTGCTTACAGCAACGTGCTATATGTTCTGAATGCCCGAATTGGGAATCTGTGTCAAAACTTTGTTAGGAATTATGTGATCCTTACTAGCTGGAAGTAAGGGAGTTGGGGCATGATGTTATTTCTAGAGGTTGGACACATACCAAGTTTAGCGCAGTTCTGGGCATCTTTGAAATACCTATACAAACTTGTTCCTACATAGTAACTTGCAACTTTGAATGAGAATGTGCTTGCTTACAGCAACGTGCTATATGTTCTGAATGCCCGAATTGGGAATCTGTGTCAAAACTTTGTTAGGAATTATGTGATCCTTACTAGCTGGAAGTAAGGGAGATGGGGCATGAAGTTATTTCTAGGAGTTGGAGACATACCAAGTTTAGCTCTTTTCTGGGCATGTTTGAAATACCTACACAAGCTTGTTCCTACATAGTAACTTGCAACTTTGAATGAAAATGTGCTTGCTTACATCAACGTGCTACATTTTCTGAATGCCCGATTTGGGATTCTGTGTCAAACTTTGTTAGAAATTATGTGATCCTTACTAGCTGGAAGTAAGGGAGATGGGGCATGAAGTTATTTCTAGGAGTTGGAGACATACAACGTTTAGCTCAGTTCTGGGCATCTTTGAAATACCTATACAAACTTGTTCCTACATAGTAACTTGCAACTTTCAATGAGAATGTGCTTGCTTACAGCAACGTGCTACATGTTCTGAACGCTCGAATTGGGAATCTGTGTCAAAACATTGTTAGAAATTATATGATCCTTACTAGCTGGAAGTAAGGGAGATGGGGCATGAAGTTATTTCTACGAGTTGGAGACATACAACGTTTATCTCAGTTCTGGGCATCTTTGAAATACCTATACAAACTTGTTCCTACATAGTAACTTGCAACTTTGAATGAGAATGTGCTTGCTTACAGCAACGTGCTATATGTTCTGAATGCCCGAATTGGGAATCTGTGTCAAAACTTTGTTAGGAATTATGTGATCCTTACTAGCTGGAAGTAAGGGAGTTGGGGCATGATGTTATTTCAAGAGGTTGGACACATACCAAGTTTAGCTCAGTTCTGGGCATCTTTGAAATACCTATACAAACTTGTTCCTACATAGTAACTTGCAACTTTGAATGAGAATGTGCTTGCTTACAGCAACGTGCTATATGTTCTGAATGCCCGAATTGGGAATCTGTGTCAAATCTTTGTTAGGAATTATGTGATCCTTACTAGCTGGAATTAAGGGAGATGGGGAATGTAGTTCTTTCTAGGAGTTGGAAACATACCAAGTTTAGCTCAGTTCTTGGCATCTTTGAAATACCTATACAAACTTGTTCCTACATAGTAACTTGCAACTTTGAATGAGAATGTGCTTGCTTACAGCAACGTGCTATATGTTCTGAATGCCCGAATTGGGAATCTGTGTCAAAACATATTTAGGAATTATGTGATCCTTACTAGCTGGAAGTAAGGGAGATGGGGCATGAAGTTATTTCTAGGAGTTGGACACATACCAAGTTTAGCTCAGTTCTGGGCATCTTTGAAATACCTATACAAACTTGTTCCTACATAGTAACTTGCAACTTTGAATGAGAATGTGCTTGCTTACAGCAACGTGCTATATGTTCTGAATGCCCGAATTGGGAATCTGTGTCAAAACTTTCTTAGGAATTATGTGATCCTTACTAGCTGGAATTAAGGGAGATGGGGCATGAAGTTATTTCTAGGAGTTGGAGACATACAACGTTTAGCTCAGTTCTGGGCATCTTTGAAATACCTATACAAACTTGTTCCTACATAGTAACTTGCAACTTTGAATGAGAATGTGCTTGCTTACAGCAACGTGCTATATGTTCTGAATGCCCGAATTGGGAATCTGTGTCAAAACTTTGTTAGAAATTATGTGATCCTTACAAGCTGGAAGTAAGGGAGATGGGGTATGAAGTTATTTCTAGGAGTTGGAGACATACAACGTTTAGCTCAGTTCTGGGCATCTTTGAAATACCTATACAAACTTGTTCCTACATAGTAACTTGCAACTTTGAATGAGAATGTGCTTGCTTACAGCAACGTGCTTCATGTTCTGAATGCCCGAATTGGGAATCTGTTCAAAACTTTGTTAGGAATTATGTGATCCTTACTAGCTGCAAGTAAGGAAGATGGGGCATGATGTTATTTCTAAGAGTTCGAGACATACAACGTTTAGCTCAGTTCTGGGAATCTTTGAAATACCTATACAAACTTGTTCCTACATATTAACTTGCAACTTTGAATGAGAATGTGCTTGCTTACAGCAACGTGCTATATGTTCTGAATGCCCGAATTGGGAATCTGTGTCAAAACTTTGTTAGGAATTATGTGATCCTTACTAGCTGGAAGTAAGGGAGTTGGGGCATGAAGGTATTTCCAGGAGTTGGACACATACCAAGTTTAGCACAGTTCTGGGCATCTTTGAAATACCTATACAAACTTGTTCCTACATAGTAACTTGCAACTATGAATGAGAATGTGCTTGCTTACAGCAACGTGCTATATGTTCTGAATGTCCGAATTGGGAATCTGTGTCAAAACTTTGTTAGGAATTATGTGATCCTTACTAGCTGGAATTAAGGGAGATGGGGCATGAAGTTATTTCTACGAGTTGGAGACATACAACGTTTAGCTCAGTTCTGGGCATCTTTGAAATACCTATACAAACTAGTTCCTACATAGTAACTTGCAACTTTGAATGAGAATGTGCTTGCTTACAGCAACGTGCTATATGTTCTGAATGCCCGAATTGGGAATCTGTGTCAAAACTTTGCTAGGAATTATGTGATCCTTACTAGCTGGAAGAAAGGGAGTGGGGGCATGAAGGTATTTCTAGGAGTTGAAGACATACCAAATTTAGCTCAGTTCTGGGCATCTTTGAAATACCTATACAAACTTGTTCCTTCATATTAACTTGCAACTTTGAATGAGAATGTGCTTGCTTACAGTAACGTGCTATATGTTCTGAATGCCCGAATTGGGAATCTGTGTCAAAACTTTGTTAGGAATTATGTGATCCTTACTAGCTGGAAGTAAGGGTGTTGGGGCATGAAGGTATTTCTAGGAGTTGGACACAAACCAAGTTTAGCACAGTTCTGGGCATCTTTGAAATACCTATACAAACTTGTTCCTACATAGTATCTTGCAACTTTGAATGAGAATGTGCTTGCTTACAGCAACGTGCTATATGTTCTGAATGCCCGAATTGGGAATCTGTGTCAAAACTTTGTTTGGAATTATGTGATCCTTACTAGCTGGAATTAAGGGAGATGGGGCATGAAGTTATTTCTAGGAGTTGGACACATACCAAGTTTAGCTCAGTTCTGGGCATCTTTGAAATACCTATACAAACTTGATCCTACATAGTAACTTGCAACTTTGAATGAGAATGTGCTTGCTTACAGCAACGTGCTATATGTTCTGAATGCCCGAATTGGGAATCTGTGTCAAAACTTTGTTAGGAGATATGTGATCCTTACTAGCTGGAAGTAAGGGAGATTGGGCATGAAGTTATTTCTAGGAGTTGGAGACATACAACGTTTAGCTCAGTTCTGGGCATCTTTGAAATAGCTATACAAACTTGTTCCTACATAGTAACTTGCAACTTTGAATGAGAATGTGCTTGCTTACAGCAACGTGCTATATGTTCTGAATGCCCGAATTGGGAATCTGTGTCAAAACTTTGTTAGAAATTATGTGATCCTTACTAGCTGGAAGTAAGGGAGATGGGGTATGAAGTTATTTCTAGGAGTTGGAGACATACAACCTTTAGCTCAGTTCTGGGCATCTTTGAAATACCTATACAAACTTGTTCCTACATAGTAACTTGCAGCTTTGAATGAGAATGTGCTTGCTTACAGCAACGTGCTACATGTTCTGAATGCCCGAATTGGGAATCTGTGTCAAAACTTTGTTAGGAATTATGTGATCCTTACTAGCAGGAAGTAAGGGAGATGGGGCATGATGTTGTTTCTAGGAGTTGGAGACATACAACGTTTAGCTCAGTTCTGGGCATCTTTGAAATACCTATACAAACTTGTTCCTACATAGTAACTTGCAACTTTGAATGAGAATGTGCTTGCTTACAGCAACGTGCTATATGTTCTGAATGCCCGAATTGGGAATCTGTGTCAAAACTTTGTTAGGAATTATGTGATCCTTACTAGCTGGAAGTAAGGGAGTTGGGGTATGAAGGTATTTCTAGGAGTTGGACACATACCAAGTTTAGCACAGTTCTGGGCATCTTTGAAATACCTATACAAACTTGTTCCTACATAGTAACTTGCAACTTTGAATGAGAATGTGCTTGCTTACACCAATGTGCTATATATTCGGAATGTCCGAATTGGAAATCTGTGTCAAAACTTTGTTAGGAATTATGTCATCCTTACTAGCTGGAATTAAGGGAGATGGGGCATGAAGTTATTTCTAGGAGTTGGAGACATACAACGTTTAGCTCAGTTCTGGGCATCTTTGAAATACCTATACAAACTTGTTCCTACCTAGTAACTTGCAACTTTGAATGAGAATGTGCTTGCTTACAGCAACGTGCTATATGTTCTGAATGCCCGAGTTGGGAATCTGTGACAAAACTTTGTTAGGAATTATGTGATCCTTACTAGCTGGAAGTAAGGGAGATTGGGCATGAAGTTTTTTCTAGGAGATGGAGACCTACAACGTTTAGCTCAGTTCTGGGCATCTTTGAAATACCTATACAAACTTGTTCCTACATAGTAACTTGCAACTTTGAATGAGAATGTGCTTGCTTACAGCAACTTACTATATGTTCTGAATGCCTGAATTGGGAATCTGTGTCAAAACTTTGTTAGGAATTATGCGATCCTTACAAGCTGGAAGTAAGGGAGTTGGGTCATGAAGGTATTTCTAGGAGTTGGACACATACCAAGTTTAGCACAGTTCTGGGCATCTTTGAAATACCTATACGAACTTGTTCCTACATAGTAACTTGCAACTTTGAATGAGAATGTGCTTGCATACAGCAATGTGCTATATGTTCTGAATGCCCGAATTGGGAATCTGTATCAAAACTTTGTTAGAAATTATGTGATCCTTACTAGCTGGAAGTAAGGGAGATGGGTCATCAAGTTATTTCTAGGAGCTGTACACATACCAAGTTTAGCTCAGTTCTGGGCATCTTTGAAATACCTATACGAACTTGTTCCTACATAGTAACTTGCAACTTTGAATGAGAATGTGCTTGATTACAGCAACGTGCTATATGTTCTGAATGCCCGAATTGGGAATCTGTGTAAAACTTTTTTAGAAATTATGTGATCCTTACTAGATGGAAGTAAGGGAGATGGCCATAAAGTTATTTCTAGGAGTTGGAGACCTACCAAGTTTAGCTCAGTTCTGGGCATCTTTGAAATACCTATACGAACTTGTTCCTACATAGTAACTTGCAACTTTGAATGAGAATGTGCTTGCTTACAGCAACGTGCTATATGTTCTGAATGCCCGAATTGGAAATCTGTGTCAAAACTTTGTTAGGAATTATGTGATCCTTACTAGCTGGAAGTAAGGGAGTTGGGGCATGAAGTTATTTCTAGGAGTTGGACACATACCAAGTTTAGCTCAATTCTGGGCATCTTTGAAAGACCTATACAAACTTGTTCCTACATAGTAACTTGCAACTTTGAATGAGAATATGCTTGCTTACAGCAACGTGCTACATGTTCTGAATGCCCCAATTGGGAATCTGTGTCAAAACTTTTTTAGAAATTATGTGATCCTTAATAGCTGGAAGTAAGGGATATGGGGCATGAAGTTATTTCTACGAGTTGGAGACATACAACGTTTAGCTCAGTTCTGGGCATCTTTGAAATACCTATACAAACTTGTTCCTACATAGTAACTTGCAACTTTGAATGAGAATGTGCTTGCTTACAGCAACGTGCTATATGTTCTGAATGCCCGAATTGGGAATCTGTGTCAAAACTTTGTTAGGAATTATGTGATCCTTACTAGCTGGAAGTAAGGGAGTTGGGGCATGATGTTATTTCTAGAGGTTGGACACATACCAAGTTTAGCGAAGTTCTGGGCATCTTTGAAATACCTATACAAACTTGTTCCTACATAGTATCTTGCAACTTTGAATGAGAATGTGCTTGCTTACAGCAACGTGCTTCATGTTCTGAATGCCCGAATTGGGAATCTGTGTCAAAACTTTGTTAGGAATTATGTGATCCTTACTAGCTGGAAGTAAGGAAGATGGGGCATGATGTTATTTCTAAGAGTTCGAGACATACAACGTTTAGCTCAGTTCTGGGCATCTTTGAAATACCTATACAAACTTGTTCCTACATATTAACTTGCAACTTTGAATGAGAATGTGCTTGCTTACAGCAACGTGCTATATGTTCTGAATGCCCGAATTGGGAATCTGTGTCAAAACTTTGTTAGGAATTATGTGATCCTTACTAGCTGGAAGTAAGGGAGTTGGGGCATGAAGGTATTTCTAGGAGTTGGACACATACCAAGTTTAGCACAGTTCTGGGCATCTTTGAAATACCTATACAAACTTGTTCCTACATAGTAACTTGCAACTATGAATGAGAATGTGCTTGCTTACAGCAACGTGCTATATGTTCTGAATGTCCGAATTGGGAATCTGTGTCAAAACTTTGTTAGGAATTATGTGATCCTTACTAGCTGGAATTAAGGGAGATGGGGCATGAAGATATTTCTAGGAGTTGGAGACATACAACGTTTAGCTCAGTTCTGGGCATCTTTGAAATACCTATACAAACTAGTTCCTACATAGTAACTTGCAACTTTGAATGAGAATGTGCTTGCTTACAGCAACGTGCTATATGTTCTGAATGCCCGAATTGGGAATCTGTGTCAAAACTTTGCTAGGAATTATGTGATCCTTACTAGCTGGAAGAAAGGGAGTTGGGGCATGAAGGTATTTCTAGGAGTTGAAGACATACCAAATTTAGCTCAGTTCTGGGCATCTTTGAAATACCTATACAAACTTGTTCCTACATATTAACTTGCAACTTTGAATGAGAATGTGCTTGCTTACAGTAACGTGCTATATGTTCTGAATGCCCGAACTTGGAATCTGTGTCAAAACTTTGTTAGGAATTATGTGATCCTTACTAGCTGGAATTAAGGGAGATGGGGCATGAAGGTATTTCTAGGAGTTGGACACAAACCAAGTTTAGCACAGTTCTGGGCATCTTTGAAATACCTATACAAACTTGTTCCTACATAGTATCTTGCAACTTTGAATGAGAATGTGCTTGCTTACAGCAACGTGCTATATGTTCTGAATGCCCGAATTGGGAATCTGTGTCAAAACTTTGTTAGAAATTATGTGATCCTTACTAGCTGGAAGTAAGGGAGATGGGGCATGAAGTTATTTCTAGGAGTTGGAGACATACCAAGTTTAGCTCAGTTCTGGGCATCTTTGAAATACCTATACAAACTTGTTCCTACATAGTAACTTGCAACTTTGAATGAGAATGTGCTTGCTTACAGCAACGTGCTATATGTTCTGAATGCCCGAATTGGGAATCTGTGTCAAAACTTTGTTAGAAATTATGTGATCCTTACTAGCTGGAAGTAAGGGAGATGGGGTATGAAGTTATTTCTAGGAGTTGGAGACATACAACCTTTAGCTCAGTTCTGGGCATCTTTGAAATACCTATACAAACTTGTTCCTACATAGTAACTTGCAGCTTTGAATGAGAATGTGCTTGCTTACAGCAACGTGCTACATGTTCTGAATGCCCGATTTGGGAATCTGTGTCAAAACTTTGTTAGGAATTATGTGATCCTTACTAGCAGGAAGTAAGGGAGATGTGGCATGATGTTGTTTCTAGGAGTTGGAGACATACAACGTTTAGCTCAGTTCTGGGCATCTTTGAAATACCTATACAAACTTGTTCCTACATAGTAACTTGCAACTTTGAATGAGAATGTGCTTGCTTACAGCAACGTGCTATATGTTCTGAATGCCCGAATTGGGAATCTGTGTCAAAACTTTGTTAGGAATTATGTGATCCTTACTAGCTGGAAGTAAGGGAGTTGGGGTATGAAGGTATTTCTAGGAGTTGGACACATACCAAGTTTAGCACAGTTCTGGGCATCTTTGAAATACCTATACAAACTTGTTCCTACATAGTAACTTGCAACTTTGAATGAGAATGTGCTTGCTTACAGCAATGTGCTATATGTTCGGAATGTCCGAATTGGAAATCTGTGTCAAAACTTTGTTAGGAATTATGTGATCCTTACTAGCTGGAATTAAGGGAGATGGGGCATGAAGTTATTTCTAGGAGTTGGAGACATACAACGTTTAGCTCAGTTCTGGGCATCTTTTAAATACCTATACAAACTTGTTCCTACCTAGTAACTTGCAACTTTGAATGAGAATGTGCTTGCTTACAGCAACGTGCTATATGTTCTGAATGCCCGAGTTGGGAATCTGTGACAAAACTTTGTTAGGAATTATGTGATCCTTACTAGCTGGAAGTAAGGGAGATTGGGCATGAAGTTTTTTCTAGGAGTTGGAGACATACAACGTTTAGCTCAGTTCAGGGCATCTTTGAAATACCTATACAAACTTGTTCCTACATAGTAACTTGCAACTTTGAATGAGAATGTGCTTGCTTACAGCAACTTACTATATGTTCTGAATGCCTGAATTGGGAATCTGTGTCAAAACTTTGTTAGGAATTATGCGATCCTTACAAGCTGGAAGTAAGGGAGTTGGGTCATGAAGGTATTTCTAGGAGTTGGACACATACCAAGTTTAGCACAGTTCTGGGCATCTTTGAAATACCTATACGAACTTGTTCCTACATAGTAACTTGCAACTTTGAATGAGAATGTGCTTGCTTACAGCAATGTGCTATATGTTCTTAATGCCCGAATTGGGAATCTGTATCAAAACTTTGTTAGAAATTATGTGATCCTTACTAGCTGGAAGTAAGGGAGATGGGTCATCAAGTTATTTCTAGGTGCTGTACACATACCAAGTTTAGCTCACTTCTGGGCATCTTTGAAATACCTATACGAACTTGTTCCTACATAGTAACTTGCAACTTTGAATGAGAATGTGCTTGCTTACAGCAACGTGCTATATGTTCTGAATGCCCGAATTGGGAATCTGTGTCAAAACTTTGTTAGAAATTATGTGATCCTTACTAGATGGAAGTAAGGGAGATGGGGCATGATGTTATTTCTAGGAGTTGGACACATACCAAGTTTAGCTCAGTTCTGGGCATCTTTGAAATACCTATACGAACTTGTTCCTACATAGTAACTTGCAACTTTGAATGAGAATGTGCTTGCTTACAGCAACGTGCTATATGTTCTGAATGCCCGAATTGGAAATCTGTGTCAAAACTTTGTTAGGAATTATGTGATCCTTACTAGCTGGAATTAAGGGAGATGGGGCATGAAGTTATTTCTAGGAGTTGGAGACATACAACGTTTAGCTCAGTTCTGGGCATCTTTGAAATACCTATACAAACTTGTTCCTACATAGTAACTTGCAACTTTGAATGAGAATGTGCTTGCTTACAGCAACGTGCTATATGTTCTGAATGCCCGAATTGGGAATCTGTGTCAAAACTTTGTTAGGAATTATGTGATCCTTACTAGCTGGAAGTAAGGGAGATGGGGTATGAAGTTATTTCTAGGAGTTGGAGACATACAACGTTTAGCTCAGTTCTGGGCATCTTTGAAATACCTATACAAACTTGTTCCTACATAGTAACTTGCAACTTTGAATGAGAATGTGCTTGCTTACAGCAACGTGCTTCATGTTCTGAATGCCCGAATTGGGAATCTGTGTCAAAACTTTGTTAGGAATTATGTGATCCTTACTAGCTGGAAGTAAGGGAGATGGGGCATGATGTTATTTCTAGGAGTTCGAGACATACAACGTTTAGCTCAGTTCTGGGCATCTTTGAAATACCTATACAAACTTGTTCCTACATATTAACTTGCAACTTTGAATGAGAATGTGCTTGCTTACAGCAATGTGCTATATGTTCTGAATGCCCGAATTGGGAATCTGTGTCAAACCTTTGTTAGGAATTATGTGATCCTTACTAGCTGGAAGTAAGGGAGTTGGGGCATGAAGGTATTTCTAGGAGTTGGACACATACCAAGTTTAGCACAGTTCTGGGCATCTTTGAAATACCTATACAAACTTGTTCCTACATAGTAACTTGCAACTTTGAATGAGAATGTGCTTGCTTACAGCAACGTGCTATATGTTCTGAATGTCCGAATTGGGAATCTGTGTCAAAACTTTGTTAGGAATTATGTGATCCTTACTAGCTGGAATTAAGGGAGATGGGGCATGAAGTTATTTCTAGGAGTTGGAGACATACAACGTTTAGCTCAGTTCTGGGCATCTTTGAAATACCTATACAAACTAGTTCCTACATAGTAACTTGCAACTTTGAATGAGAATGTGCTTGCTTACAGCAACGTGCTATATGTTCTGAATGCCCGAATTGGGAATCTGTGTCCAAACTTTGCTAGGAATTATGTGATCCTTACTAGCTGGAAGAAAGGGAGTGGGGGCATGAAGGTATTTCTAGGAGTTGAAGACATACCAAATTTAGCTCAGTTCTGGGCATCTTTGAAATACCTATACAAACTTGTTCCTACATATTAACTTGCAACTTTGAATGAGAATGTGCTTGCTTACAGTAACGTGCTATATGTTCTGAATGCCCGAATTGGGAATCTGTGTCAAAACTTTGTTAGGAATTATGTGATCCTTACTAGCTGGAAGTAAGGGTGTTGGGGCATGAAGGTATTTCTAGGAGTTGGACACAAACCAAGTTTAGCACAGTTCTGGGCATCTTTGAAATACCTATACAAACTTGTTCCTACATAGTATCTTGCAACTTTGAATGAGAATGTGCTTGCTTACAGCAACGTGCTATATGTTCTGAATGCCCGAATTGGGAATCTGTGTCAAAACTTTGTTAGGAATTATGTGATCCTTACTAGCTGGAAGTAAGGGAGTTGGGGCATGAAGGTATTTCCAGGAGTTGGACACATACCAAGTTTAGCACAGTTCTGGGCATCTTTGAAATACCTATACAAACTTGTTCCTACATAGTAACTTGCAACTATGAATGAGAATGTGCTTGCTTACAGCAACGTGCTATATGTTCTGAATGTCCGAATTGGGAATCTGTGTCAAAACTTTGTTAGGAATTATGTGATCCTTACTAGCTGGAATTAAGGGAGATGGGGCATGAAGTTATTTCTACGAGTTGGAGACATACAACGTTTAGCTCAGTTCTGGGCATCTTTGAAATACCTATACAAACTAGTTCCTACATAGTAACTTGCAACTTTGAATGAGAATGTGCTTGCTTACAGCAACGTGCTATATGTTCTGAATGCCCGAATTGGGAATCTGTGTCAAAACTTTGCTAGGAATTATGTGATCCTTACTAGCTGGAAGAAAGGGAGTGGGGGCATGAAGGTATTTCTAGGAGTTGAAGACATACCAAATTTAGCTCAGTTCTGGGCATCTTTGAAATACCTATACAAACTTGTTCCTACATATTAACTTGCAACTTTGAATGAGAATGTGCTTGCTTACAGTAACGTGCTATATGTTCTGAATGCCCGAATTGGGAATCTGTGTCAAAACTTTGTTAGGAATTATGTGATCCTTACTAGCTGGAAGTAAGGGTGTTGGGGCATGAAGGTATTTCTAGGAGTTGGACACAAACCAAGTTTAGCACAGTTCTGGGCATCTTTGAAATACCTATACAAACTTGTTCCTACATAGTATCTTGCAACTTTGAATGAGAATGTGCTTGCTTACAGCAACGTGCTATATGTTCTGAATGCCCGAATTGGGAATCTGTGTCAAAACTTTGTTTGGAATTATGTGATCCTTACTAGCTGGAATTAAGGGAGATGGGGCATGAAGTTATTTCTAGGAGTTGGACACATACCAAGTTTAGCTCAGTTCTGGGCATCTTTGAAATACCTATACAAACTTGATCCTACATAGTAACTTGCAACTTTGAATGAGAATGTGCTTGCTTACAGCAACGTGCTATATGTTCTGAATGCCCGAATTGGGAATCTGTGTCAAAACTTTGTTAGGAGATATGTGATCCTTACTAGCTGGAAGTAAGGGAGATTGGGCATGAAGTTATTTCTAGGAGTTGGAGACATACAACGTTTAGCTCAGTTCTGGGCATCTTTGAAATAGCTATACAAACTTGTTCCTACATAGTAACTTGCAACTTTGAATGAGAATGTGCTTGCTTACAGCAACGTGCTATATGTTCTGAATGCCCGAATTGGGAATCTGTGTCAAAACTTTGTTAGAAATTATGTGATCCTTACTAGCTGGAAGTAAGGGAGATGGGGTATGAAGTTATTTCTAGGAGTTGGAGACATACAACCTTTAGCTCAGTTCTGGGCATCTTTGAAATACCTATACAAACTTGTTCCTACATAGTAACTTGCAGCTTTGAATGAGAATGTGCTTGCTTACAGCAACGTGCTACATGTTCTGAATGCCCGAATTGGGAATCTGTGTCAAAACTTTGTTAGGAATTATGTGATCCTTACTAGCAGGAAGTAAGGGAGATGGGGCATGATGTTGTTTCTAGTAGTTGGAGACATACAACGTTTAGCTCAGTTCTGGGCATCTTTGAAATACCTATACAAACTTGTTCCTACATAGTAACTTGCAACTTTGAATGAGAATGTGCTTGCTTACAGCAACGTGCTATATGTTCTGAATGCCCGAATTGGGAATCTGTGTCAAAACTTTGTTAGGAATTATGTGATCCTTACTAGCTGGAAGTAAGGGAGTTGGGGTATGAAGGTATTTCTAGGAGTTGGACACATACCAAGTTTAGCACAGTTCTGGGCATCTTTGAAATACCTATACAAACTTGTTCCTACATAGTAACTTGCAACTTTGAATGAGAATGTGCTTGCTTACACCAATGTGCTATATATTCGGAATGTCCGAATTGGAAATCTGTGTCAAAACTTTGTTAGGAATTATGTCATCCTTACTAGCTGGAATTAAGGGAGATGGGGCATGAAGTTATTTCTAGGAGTTGGAGACATACAACGTTTAGCTCAGTTCTGGGCATCTTTGAAATACCTATACAAACTTGTTCCTACCTAGTAACTTGCAACTTTGAATGAGAATGTGCTTGCTTACAGCAACGTGCTATATGTTCTGAATGCCCGAGTTGGGAATCTGTGACAAAACTTTGTTAGGAATTATGTGATCCTTACTAGCTGGAAGTAAGGGAGATTGGGCATGAAGTTTTTTCTAGGAGATGGAGACCTACAACGTTTAGCTCAGTTCTGGGCATCTTTGAAATACCTATACAAACTTGTTCCTACATAGTAACTTGCAACTTTGAATGAGAATGTGCTTGCTTACAGCAACTTACTATATGTTCTGAATGCCTGAATTGGGAATCTGTGTCAAAACTTTGTTAGGAATTATGCGATCCTTACAAGCTGGAAGTAAGGGAGTTGGGTCATGAAGGTATTTCTAGGAGTTGGACACATACCAAGTTTAGCACAGTTCTGGGCATCTTTGAAATACCTATACGAACTTGTTCCTACATAGTAACTTGCAACTTTGAATGAGAATGTGCTTGCTTACAGCAATGTGCTATATGTTCTGAATGCCCAAATTGGGAATCTGTATCAAAACTTTGTTAGAAATTATGTGATCCTTACTAGCTGGAAGTAAGGGAGATGGGTCATCAAGTTATTTCTAGGAGCTGTACACATACCAAGTTTAGCTCAGTTCTGGGCATCTTTGAAATACCTATACGAACTTGTTCCTACATAGTAACTTGCAACTTTGAATGAGAATGTGCTTGATTACAGCAACGTGCTATATGTTCTGAATGCCCGAATTGGGAATCTGTGTAAAACTTTTTTAGAAATTATGTGATCCTTACTAGATGGAAGTAAGGGAGATGGCCATAAAGTTATTTCTAGGAGTTGGAGACCTACCAAGTTTAGCTCAGTTCTGGGCATCTTTGAAATACCTATACGAACTTGTTCCTACATAGTAACTTGCAACTTTGAATGAGAATGTGCTTGCTTACAGCAACGTGCTATATGTTCTGAATGCCCGAATTGGAAATCTGTGTCAAAACTTTGTTAGGAATTATGTGATCCTTACTAGCTGGAAGTAAGGGAGTTGGGGCATGAAGTTATTTCTAGGAGTTGGACACATACCAAGTTTAGCTCAATTCTGGGCATCTTTGAAAGACCTATACAAACTTGTTCCTACATAGTAACTTGCAACTTTGAATGAGAATATGCTTGCTTACAGCAACGTGCTACATGTTCTGAATGCCCCAATTGGGAATCTGTGTCAAAACTTGTTTAGAAATTATGTGATCCTTAATAGCTGGAAGTAAGGGATATGGGGCATGAAGTTATTTCTACGAGTTGGAGACATACAACGTTTAGCTCAGTTCTGGGCATCTTTGAAATACCTATACAAACTTGTTCCTACATAGTAACTTGCAACTTTGAATGAGAATGTGCTTGCTTACAGCAACGTGCTATATGTTCTGAATGCCCGAATTGGGAATCTGTGTCAAAACTTTGTTAGGAATTATGTGATCCTTACTAGCTGGAAGTAAGGGAGTTGGGGCATGATGTTATTTCTAGAGGTTGGACACATACCAAGTTTAGCGAAGTTCTGGGCATCTTTGAAATACCTATACAAACTTGTTCCTACATAGTAACTTGCAACTTTGAATGAGAATGTGCTTGCTTACAGCAACGTGCTTCATGTTCTGAATGCCCGAATTGGGAATCTGTGTCAAAACTTTGTTAGGAATTATGTGATCCTTACTAGCTGGAAGTAAGGAAGATGGGGCATGATGTTATTTCTAAGAGTTCGAGACATACAACGTTTAGCTCAGTTCTGGGCATCTTTGAAATACCTATACAAACTTGTTCCTACATATTAACTTGCAACTTTGAATGAGAATGTGCTTGCTTACAGCAACGTGCTATATGTTCTGAATGCCCGAATTGGGAATCTGTGTCAAAACTTTGTTAGGAATTATGTGATCCTTACTAGCTGGAAGTAAGGGAGTTGGGGCATGAAGGTATTTCTAGGAGTTGGACACATACCAAGTTTAGCACAGTTCTGGGCATCTTTGAAATACCTATACAAACTTGTTCCTACATAGTAACTTGCAACTATGAATGAGAATGTGCTTGCTTACAGCAACGTGCTATATGTTCTGAATGTCCGAATTGGGAATCTGTGTCAAAACTTTGTTAGGAATTATGTGATCCTTACTAGCTGGAATTAAGGGAGATGGGGCATGAAGATATTTCTAGGAGTTGGAGACATACAACGTTTAGCTCAGTTCTGGGCATCTTTGAAATACCTATACAAACTAGTTCCTACATAGTAACTTGCAACTTTGAATGAGAATGTGCTTGCTTACAGCAACGTGCTATATGTTCTGAATGCCCGAATTGGGAATCTGTGTCAAAACTTTGCTAGGAATTATGTGATCCTTACTAGCTGGAAGAAAGGGAGTTGGGGCATGAAGGTATTTCTAGGAGTTGAAGACATACCAAATTTAGCTCAGTTCTGGGCATCTTTGAAATACCTATACAAACTTGTTCCTACATATTAACTTGCAACTTTGAATGAGAATGTGCTTGCTTACAGTAACGTGCTATATGTTCTGAATGCCCGAACTTGGAATCTGTGTCAAAACTTTGTTAGGAATTATGTGATCCTTACTAGCTGGAATTAAGGGAGATGGGGCATGAAGGTATTTCTAGGAGTTGGACACAAACCAAGTTTAGCACAGTTCTGGGCATCTTTGAAATACCTATACAAACTTGTTCCTACATAGTATCTTGCAACTTTGAATGAGAATGTGCTTGCTTACAGCAACGTGCTATATGTTCTGAATGCCCGAATTGGCAATCTGTGTCAAAACTTTGTTTGGAATTATGTGATCCTTGCTAGCTGGAATTAAGGGAGATGGGGCATGAAGTTATTTCTAGGAGTTGGACACATACCAAGTTTAGCTCAGTTCTGGGCATCTTTGAAATACCTATACAAACTTGATCCTACATAGTAACTTGCAACTTTGAATGAGAATGTGCTTGCTTACAGCAACGTGCTATATGTTCTGAATGCCCGAATTGGGAATCTGTGTCAAAACTTTGTTAGGAATTATGTGATCCTTACTAGCTGGAAGTAAGGGAGATGGGGCATGAAGTTATTTCTAGGAGTTGGAGACATACCAAGTTTAGCTCAGTTCTGGGCATCTTTGAAATACCTATACAAACTTGTTCCTACATAGTAACTTGCAACTTTGAATGAGAATGTGCTTGCTTACAGCAACGTGCTATATGTTCTGAATGCCCGAATTGGGAATCTGTGTCAAAACTTTGTTAGAAATTATGTGATCCTTACTAGCTGGAAGTAAGGGAGATGGGGTATGAAGTTATTTCTAGGAGTTGGAGACATACAACCTTTAGCTCAGTTCTGGGCATCTTTGAAATACCTATACAAACTTGTTCCTACATAGTAACTTGCAGCTTTGAATGAGAATGTGCTTGCTTACAGCAACGTGCTACATGTTCTGAATGCCCGATTTGGGAATCTGTGTCAAAACTTTGTTAGGAATTATGTGATCCTTACTAGCAGGAAGTAAGGGAGATGTGGCATGATGTTGTTTCTAGGAGTTGGAGACATACAACGTTTAGCTCAGTTCTGGGCATCTTTGAAATACCTATACAAACTTGTTCCTACATAGTAACTTGCAACTTTGAATGAGAATGTGCTTGCTTACAGCAACGTGCTATATGTTCTGAATGCCCGAATTGGGAATCTGTGTCAAAACTTTGTTAGGAATTATGTGATCCTTACTAGCTGGAAGTAAGGGAGTTGGGGTATGAAGGTATTTCTAGGAGTTGGACACATACCAAGTTTAGCACAGTTCTGGGCATCTTTGAAATACCTATACAAACTTGTTCCTACATAGTAACTTGCAACTTTGAATGAGAATGTGCTTGCTTACAGCAATGTGCTATATGTTCGGAATGTCCGAATTGGAAATCTGTGTCAAAACTTTGTTAGGAATTATGTGATCCTTACTAGCTGGAATTAAGGGAGATGGGGCATGAAGTTATTTCTAGGAGTTGGAGACATACAACGTTTAGCTCAGTTCTGGGCATCTTTGAAATACCTATACAAACTTGTTCCTACCTAGTAACTTGCAACTTTGAATGAGAATGTGCTTGCTTACAGCAACGTGCTATATGTTCTGAATGCCCGAGTTGGGAATCTGTGACAAAACTTTGTTAGGAATTATGTGATCCTTACTAGCTGGAAGTAAGGGAGATTGGGCATGAAGTTTTTTCTAGGAGTTGGAGACATACAACGTTTAGCTCAGTTCAGGGCATCTTTGAAATACCTATACAAACTTGTTCCTACATAGTAACTTGCAACTTTGAATGAGAATGTGCTTGCTTACAGCAACTTACTATATGTTCTGAATGCCTGAATTGGGAATCTGTGTCAAAACTTTGTTAGGAATTATGCGATCCTTACAAGCTGGAAGTAAGGGAGTTGGGTCATGAAGGTATTTCTAGGAGTTGGACACATACCAAGTTTAGCACAGTTCTGGGCATCTTTGAAATACCTATACGAACTTGTTCCTACATAGTAACTTGCAACTTTGAATGAGAATGTGCTTGCTTACAGCAATGTGCTATATGTTCTTAATGCCCGAATTGGGAATCTGTATCAAAACTTTGTTAGAAATTATGTGATCCTTACTAGCTGGAAGTAAGGGAGATGGGTCATCAAGTTATTTCTAGGTGCTGTACACATACCAAGTTTAGCTCACTTCTGGGCATCTTTGAAATACCTATACGAACTTGTTCCTACATAGTAACTTGCAACTTTGAATGAGAATGTGCTTGCTTACAGCAACGTGCTATATGTTCTGAATGCCCGAATTGGGAATCTGTGTCAAAACTTTGTTAGAAATTATGTGATCCTTACTAGATGGAAGTAAGGGAGATGGGGCATGATGTTATTTCTAGGAGTTGGACACATACCAAGTTTAGCTCAGTTCTGGGCATCTTTGAAATACCTATACGAACTTGTTCCTACATAGTAACTTGCAACTTTGAATGAGAATGTGCTTGCTTACAGCAACGTGCTATATGTTCTGAATGCCCGAATTGGAAATCTGTGTCAAAACTTTGTTAGGAATTATGTGATCCTTACTAGCTGGAATTAAGGGAGATGGGGCATGAAGTTATTTCTAGGAGTTGGAGACATACAACGTTTAGCTCAGTTCTGGGCATCTTTGAAATACCTATACAAACTTGTTCCTACATAGTAACTTGCAACTTTGAATGAGAATGTGCTTGCTTACAGCAACGTGCTATATGTTCTGAATGCCCGAATTGGGAATCTGTGTCAAAACTTTGTTAGGAATTATGTGATCCTTACTAGCTGGAAGTAAGGGAGATGGGGTATGAAGTTATTTCTAGGAGTTGGAGACATACAACGTTTAGCTCAGTTCTGGGCATCTTTGAAATACCTATACAAACTTGTTCCTACATAGTAACTTGCAACTTTGAATGAGAATGTGCTTGCTTACAGCAACGTGCTTCATGTTCTGAATGCCCGAATTGGGAATCTGTGTCAAAACTTTGTTAGGAATTATGTGATCCTTACTAGCTGGAAGTAAGGGAGATGGGGCATGATGTTATTTCTAGGAGTTCGAGACATACAACGTTTAGCTCAGTTCTGGGCATCTTTGAAATACCTATACAAACTTGTTCCTACATATTAACTTGCAACTTTGAATGAGAATGTGCTTGCTTACAGCAATGTGCTATATGTTCTGAATGCCCGAATTGGGAATCTGTGTCAAACCTTTGTTAGGAATTATGTGATCCTTACTAGCTGGAAGTAAGGGAGTTGGGGCATGAAGGTATTTCTAGGAGTTGGACACATACCAAGTTTAGCACAGTTCTGGGCATCTTTGAAATACCTATACAAACTTGTTCCTACATAGTAACTTGCAACTTTGAATGAGAATGTGCTTGCTTACAGCAACGTGCTATATGTTCTGAATGTCCGAATTGGGAATCTGTGTCAAAACTTTGTTAGGAATTATGTGATCCTTACTAGCTGGAATTAAGGGAGATGGGGCATGAAGTTATTTCTAGGAGTTGGAGACATACAACGTTTAGCTCAGTTCTGGGCATCTTTGAAATACCTATACAAACTAGTTCCTACATAGTAACTTGCAACTTTGAATGAGAATGTGCTTGCTTACAGCAACGTGCTATATGTTCTGAATGCCCGAATTGGGAATCTGTGTCAAAACTTTGCTAGGAATTATGTGATCCTTACTAGCTGGAAGAAAGGGAGTGGGGGCATGAAGGTATTTCTAGGAGTTGAAGACATACCAAATTTAGCTCAGTTCTGGGCATCTTTGAAATACCTATACAAACTTGTTCCTACATATTAACTTGCAACTTTGAATGAGAATGTGCTTGCTTACAGTAACGTGCTATATGTTCTGAATGCCCGAATTGGGAATCTGTGTCAAAACTTTGTTAGGAATTATGTGATCCTTACTAGCTGGAAGTAAGGGTGTTGGGGCATGAAGGTATTTCTAGGAGTTGGACACAAACCAAGTTTAGCACAGTTCTGGGCATCTTTGAAATACCTATACAAACTTGTTCCTACATAGTAACTTGCAACTTTGAATGAGAATGTGCTTGCTTACAGCAACGTGCTATATGTTCTGAATGCCCGAATTGGGAATCTGTGTCAAAACTTTGTTTGGAATTATGTGATCCTTACTAGCTGGAATTAAGGGAGATGGGGCATGAAGTTATTTCTAGGAATTGGACACATACCAAGTTTAGCTCAGTTCTGGGCATCTTTGAAATACCTATACAAACTTGCTCCTACATAGTAACTTGCAACTTTGAATGAGAATGTGCTTGCTTACAGCAACGTGCTATATGTTCTGAATGCCCGAATTGGGAATCTGTGTCAAAACTTTGTTAGGAATTATGTGATCCTTACTAGCTGGAAGTAAGGGAGATTGGGCATGAAGTTATTTCTAGGAGTTGGAGACAGACAACGTTTAGCTCAGTTCTGGGCATCTTTGAAATACCTATACAAACTTGTTCCTACATAGTAACTTGCAACTTTGAATGAGAATGTGCTTGCTTACAGCAACGTGCTATATGTTCTGATTGCCCGAATTGGGAATCTGTGTCAAAACTTTGTTAGGAATTATGTGATCCTTACTAGCTTGAAGTAAGGGAGTTGGGGCATGATGTTATTTCTAGAGGTTGGACAAATACCAAGTTTAGCGCAGTTCTGGGAATCTTTGAAATACCTATACAAACTTGTTCCTACATAGTAACTTACAACTTTGAATGAGAATGTGCTTGCTTACAGCAAGGTGCTATATGTTCTGAATGCCCGAATTGGGAATCTGTGTCAAAACTTTGTTAGGAATTATGTGATCCTTACTAGCTGGAAGTAAGGGAGATGGGGCATGAAGTTATTTCTAGGAGTTGGAGACATACCAAGTTTAGCTCTTTTCTGGGCATGTTTGAAATACCTACACAAGCTTGTTCCTACATAGTAACTTGCAACTTTGAATGAGAATGTGCTTGCTTACATCAACGTGCTACATTTTCTGAATGCCCGATTTGGGATTCTGTGTCAAAACTTTGTTAGAAATTATGTGATCCTTACTAGCTGGAAGTAAGGGAGATGGGGCATGAAGATATTTCTAGGAGTTGGAGACATACAACGTTTAGCTCAGTTCTGGGCATCTTTGAAATACCTATACAAACTTGTTCCTACATAGTAACTTGCAACTTTGAATGAGAATGTGCTTGCTTACAGCAACGTGCTACATGTTCTGAATGCCCGTATTGGGAATCTGTGTCAAAACTTTGTTAGAAATTATGTGATCCTTACTAGCTGGAAGTAAGGGAGATGGGGCATGAAGTTATTTCTACGAGTTGGAGACATACAACGTTTATCTCAGTTCTGGGCATCTTTGAAATACCTATACAAACTTGTTCCTACATAGTAACTTGCAACTTTGAATGAGAATGTGCTTGCTTACAGCAACGTGCTATATGTTCTGAATGCCCGAATTGGGAATCTGTGTCAAAACTTTGTTAGGAATTATGTGATCCTTACTAGCTGTAAGTAAGGGAGTTGGGGCATGATGTTATTTCAGGAGGTTGGACACGTACCAAGTTTAGCTCAGTTCTGGGCATCTTTGAAATACCTATACAAACTTGTTCCTACATATTAACTTGCAACTTTGAATGAGAATGTGCTGGCTTACAGCAATGTGCTATATGTTCTGAATGCCCGAATTGGGAATCTGTGTCAAAACTTTGTTAGGAATTACGTGATCCTTACTAGCTGGAATTAAGTGAGATGGGGCATGAAGTTATTTCTAGGAGTTGGACACATACCAAGTTTAGCTCAGTTCTGGGCATCTTTGAAATACCTATACAAACTTGTTCCTACATAGTAACTTGCAACTTTGAATGAGAATGTGCTTGCTTACAGCAACGTGCTATATGTTCTGAATGCCCGAATTGGGAATCTGTGTCAAAACTTTGTTAGGAATTATGTGATCCTTACTAGCTGGAAGTAAGGGAGATGGGGCATGAAGTTATTTCTAGGAGTTGGAGACATACCACGTTTAGCTCAGTTCTGGGCATCTTTGAAATACCTATACAAACTGGTACCTACATAGTAACTTGCAACTTAAAATGAGAATATGCTTGCTTACAGCAACGTGCTACATGTTCTGAATGCCCGAATTGGGAATCTGTGTCAAAACTTGGTTAGAAATTATGTGATCCTTACTAGCTGGAAGTAAGGGAGATGGGGCATGAAGTTATTTCTACGAGTTGGAGACATACAACGTTTAGCTCAGTTCTGGGCATCTTTGAAATACCTATACAAACTTGTTCCTACATAGTAACTTGCAACTTTGAATGAGAATGTGCTTGCTTACAGCAACGTGCTATATGTTCTGAATGCCCGAATTGGGAATCTGTGTCAAAACTTTGTTAGGAATTATGTGATCCTTACTAGCTCGAAGAAAGGGAGTTGGGGCATGATGTTATTTCTAGAGGTTGACACATACCAAGTTTAGCGCAGTTCTGGGCATCTTTGAAATACCTATACAAACTTGTTCCTACATAGTAACTTGCAACTTTGAATGAGAATGTGCTTGCTTACAGCAACGTGCTACATGTTCTGAATGCCCGAATTGGGAATCTGTGTCAAAACTTTGTTAGGAATTATGTGATCCTTACTAGCTGGAAGTAAGGGAGATGGGGCATGAAGTTATTTCTAGGAGTTGGAGACATACCAAGTTTAGCTCTTTTCTGGGCATGTTTGAAATACCTACACAAGCTTGTTCCTACATAGTAACTTGCAACTTTGAATGAGAATGTGCTTGCTTACATCAACGTGCTACATTTTCTGAATGCCCGATTTGGGATTCTGTGTCAAAACTTTGTTAGAAATTATGTGATCCTTACTAGCTGGAAGTAAGGGAGATGGGGCATGAAGTTATTTCTAGGAGTTGGAGACATACAACGTTTAGCTCAGTTCTGGGCATCTTTGAAATACCTATACAAACTTGTTCCTACATAGTAACTTGCAACTTTGAAAGAGAATGTGCTTGCTTACAGCAACGTGCTACATGTTCTGAATGCCCGAATTGGGAATCTGTGTCAAAACTTTTTTAGAAATTATGTGATCCTTACTAGCTGGAAGTAAGGGAGATGGGGCATGAAGTTATTTCTACGAGTTGGAGACATACAACGTTTATCTCAGTTCTGGGCATCTTTGAAATACCTATACAAACTTGTTCCTACATAGTAACTTGCAACTTTGAATGAGAATGTGCTTGCTTACAGCAACGTGCTATATGTCCTGAATGCCCGAATTGGGAATCTGTGTCAAAACTTTGTTAGGAACTATGTGATCCTTACTAGCTGGAAGTAAGGGTGTTGGGGCATGAAGGTATTTCTAGGAGTTGGACACAAACCAAGTTTAGCACAGTTCTGGGCATCTTTGAAATACCTATACAAACTTGTTCCTACATAGTAACTTGCAACTTTGAATGAGAATGTGCTTGCTTACAGCAACGTGCTATATGTTCTGAATGCCCGAATTGGGAATCTGTGTCAAAACTTTGTTTGGAATTATGTGATCCTTACTAGCTGGAATTAAGGGAGATGGGGCATGAAGTTATTTCTAGGAGTTGGAGACATACCAAGTTTAGCTCAGTTCTGGGCATCTTTGAAATACCTATACGAACTTGTTCCTACATAGTATCTTGCAACTTTGAATGAGAATGTGCTTGCTTACAGCAATGTGCTATATGTTCTGAATGCCAGAATTGGGAATCTGTATCAAAACTTTGTTAGAAATTATGTGATCCTTACTAGCTGGAAGTAAGGGAGATGGGTCATCAAGTTACTTCTAGGAGCTGGACACATACCAAGTTTAGCTCAGTTCTGGGCATCTTTGAAATACCTATACGAACTTGTTCCTACATAGTAACTTGCAACTTTGAATGAGAATGTGCTTGCTTACAGCAACGTGCTATATGTTCTGAAAGCCCGAATTGGGAATCTGTGTCAAAACTTTGTTAGAAATTATGTGATCCTTACTAGATGGAAGTAAGGGAGATGGGGCATGAAGTTATTTCTAGGAGTTGGAGACCTACCAAGTTTAGCTCAGTTCTGGGCATCTTTGAAATACCTATACGAACTTGTTCCTACATAGCAACTTGCAACTTTGAATGAGAATGTGCTTGCTTACAGCAACGTGCTATATGTTCTGAATGCCCGAATTGGGAATCTGTGTCAAAACTTTGTTAGGAATTATGTGATCCTTACTAGCTGGAAGTAAGGGAGTTGGGGCATGACGTTATTTCTAGAGGTAGGACACATACCAAGTTTAGCTCAGTTCTGGGCATCTTTGAAATACCTATACAAACTTGTTCTTACATAGTAACTTGCAACTTTGAATGAGAATGTGCTTGCTTACGGCAACGTGCTATATGTTCTGAATGCCCGAATTGGGAATCTGTGTCAAAACTTTGTTAGGAATTATGTGATCCTTACTAGCTGGAAGTAAGGGAGATGGGGCATGAAGTTATTTCTAGGAGTTGGAGACATACCACGTTTAGCTCAGTTCTGGGCATCTTTGAAATACCTGTACAAACTGGTACCTACATAGTAACTTGCAACTTTGAATGAGAATGTGCTTGCTTACAGCAACGTGCTATATGTTCTGAATGCCCGAATTGGGAATCTGTGACAAAACTTTGTTAGGAATTATGTGATCCTTACTAGCTCGAAGAAAGGGAGTTGGGGCATGATGTTATTTCTAGAGGTTGGACACATACCAAGTTTAGCGCAGTTCTGGGCATCTTTGAAATACCTATACAAACTTGTTCCTACATAGTAACTTGCAACTTTGAATGAGAATGTGCTTGCTTACAGCAACGTGCTATATGGTCTGAATGCCCGAATTGGGAATCTGTGTCAAAACTTTGTTAGGAATTATGTGATCCTTACTAGCTGGAAGTAAGGGAGATGGGGCATGAAGTTATTTCTAGGAGTTGGAGACATACCAAGTTTAGCTCTTTTCTGGGCATGTTTGAAATACCTACACAAGCTTGTTCCTACATAGTAACTTGCAACATTGAATGAGAATGTGCTTGCTTACATCAACGTGCTACATTTTCTGAATGCCCGATTTGGGATTCTGTGTCAAAACTTTGTTAGAAATTATGTGATCCTTACTAGCTGGAAGTAAGGGAGATGGGGCATGAAGTTATTTCTACGAGTTGGAGACATACAACGTTTATCTCAGTTCTGGGCATCTTTGAAATACCTATACAAACTTGTTCCTACATAGTAACTTGCAACTTTGAATGAGAATGTGCTTGCTTACAGCAACGTGCTATATGTTCTGAATGCCCGAATTGGGAATCTGTGTCAAAACTTTGTTAGGAATTATGTGATCCTTACTAGCTGTAAGTAAGGGAGTTGGGGCATGATGTTATTTCAGGAGGTTGGACACGTACCAAGTTTAGCTCAGTTCTGGGCATCTTTGAAATACCTATACAAACTTGTTCCTACATATTAACTTGCAACTTTGAATGAGAATGTGCTGGCTTACAGCAATGTGCTATATGTTCTGAATGCCCGAATTGGGAATCTGTGTCAAAACTTTGTTAGGAATTACGTGATCCTTACTAGCTGGAATTAAGTGAGATGGGGCATGAAGTTATTTCTAGGAGTTGGACACATACCAAGTTTAGCTCAGTTCTGGGCATCTTTGAAATACCTATACAAACTTGTTCCTACATAGTAACTTGCAACTTTGAATGAGAATGTGCTTGCTTACAGCAACGTGCTATATGTTCTGAATGCCCGAATTGGGAATCTGTGTCAAAACTTTGTTAGGAATTATGTGATCCTTACTAGCTGGAAGTAAGGGAGATGGGGCATGAAGTTATTTCTAGGAGTTGGAGACATACCACGTTTAGCTCAGTTCTGGGCATCTTTGAAATACCTATACAAACTGGTACCTACATAGTAACTTGCAACTTATAATGAGAATATGCTTGCTTACAGCAACGTGCTACATGTTCTGAATGCCCGAATTGGGAATCTGTGTCAAAACTTGGTTAGAAATTATGTGATCCTTACTAGCTGGAAGTAAGGGAGATGGGGCATGAAGTTATTTCTACGAGTTGGAGACATACAACGTTTAGCTCAGTTCTGGGCATCTTTGAAATACCTATACAAACTTGTTCCTACATAGTAACTTGCAACTTTGAATGAGAATGTGCTTGCTTACAGCAACGTGCTATATGTTCTGAATGCCCGAATTGGGAATCTGTGTCAAAACTTTGTTAGGAATTATGTGATCCTTACTAGCTCGAAGAAAGGGAGTTGGGGCATGATGTTATTTCTAGAGGTTGACACATACCAAGTTTAGCGCAGTTCTGGGCATCTTTGAAATACCTATACAAACTTGTTCCTACATAGTAACTTGCAACTTTGAATGAGAATGTGCTTGCATACAGCAACGTGCTACATGTTCTGAATGCCCGAATTGGGAATCTGTGTCAAATCTTTGTTAGGAATTATGTGATCCTTACTAGCTGGAAGTAAGGGAGATGGGGCATGAAGTTATTTCTAGGAGTTGGAGACATACCAAGTTTAGCTCTTTTCTGGGCATGTTTGAAATACCTACACAAGCTTGTTCCTACATAGTAACTTGCAACTTTGAATGAGAATGTGCTTGCTTACATCAACGTGCTACATTTTCTGAATGCCCGATTTGGGATTCTGTGTCAAAACTTTGTTAGAAATTATGTGATCCTTACTAGCTGGAAGTAAGGGAGATGGGGCATGAAGTTATTTCTAGGAGTTGGAGACATACAACGTTTAGCTCAGTTCTGGGCATCTTTGAAATACCTATACAAACTTGTTCCTACATAGTAACTTGCAACTTTGAATGAGAATGTGCTTGCTTACAGCAACGTGCTACATGTTCTGAATGCCCGAATTGGGAATCTGTGTCAAAACTTTTTTAGAAATTATGTGATCCTTACTAGCTGGAAGTAAGGGAGATGGGGCATGAAGTTATTTCTACGAGTTGGAGACATACAACGTTTATCTCAGTTCTGGGCATCTTTGAAATACCTATACAAACTTGTTCCTACATAGTAACTTGCAACTTTGAATGAGAATGTGCTTGCTTACAGCAACGTGCTATATGTCCTGAATGCCCGAATTGGGAATCTGTGTCAAAACTTTGTTAGGAACTATGTGATCCTTACTAGCTGGAAGTAAGGGTGTTGGGGCATGAAGGTATTTCTAGGAGTTGGACACAAACCAAGTTTAGCACAGTTCTGGGCATCTTTGAAATACCTATACAAACTTGTTCCTACATAGTAACTTGCAACTTTGAATGAGAATGTGCTTGCTTACAGCAACGTGCTATATGTTCTGAATGCCCGAATTGGGAATCTGTGTCAAAACTTTGTTTGGAATTATGTGATCCTTACTAGCTGGAATTAAGGGAGATGGGGCATGAAGTTATTTCTAGGAGTTGGAGACATACCAAGTTTAGCTCAGTTCTGGGCATCTTTGAAATACCTATACGAACTTGTTCCTACATAGTATCTTGCAACTTTGAATGAGAATGTGCTTGCTTACAGCAATGTGCTATATGTTCTGAATGCCAGAATTGGGAATCTGTATCAAAACTTTGTTAGAAATTATGTGATCCTTACTAGCTGGAAGTAAGGGAGATGGGTCATCAAGTTACTTCTAGGAGCTGGACACATACCAAGTTTAGCTCAGTTCTGGGCATCTTTGAAATACCTATACGAACTTGTTCCTACATAGTAACTTGCAACTTTGAATGAGAATGTGCTTGCTTACAGCAACGTGCTATATGTTCTGAAAGCCCGAATTGGGAATCTGTGTCAAAACTTTGTTAGAAATTATGTGATCCTTACTAGATGGAAGTAAGGGAGATGGGGCATGAAGTTATTTCTAGGAGTTGGAGACCTACCAAGTTTAGCTCAGTTCTGGGCATCTTTGAAATACCTATACGAACTTGTTCCTACATAGCAACTTGCAACTTTGAATGAGAATGTGCTTGCTTACAGCAACGTGCTATATGTTCTGAATGCCCGAATTGGGAATCTGTGTCAAAACTTTGTTAGGAATTATGTGATCCTTACTAGCTGGAAGTAAGGGAGTTGGGGCATGACGTTATTTCTAGAGGTAGGACACATACCAAGTTTAGCTCAGTTCTGGGCATCTTTGAAATACCTATACAAACTTGTTCTTACATAGTAACTTGCAACTTTGAATGAGAATGTGCTTGCTTACGGCAACGTGCTATATGTTCTGAATGCCCGAATTGGGAATCTGTGTCAAAACTTTGTTAGGAATTATGTGATCCTTACTAGCTGGAAGTAAGGGAGATGGGGCATGAAGTTATTTCTAGGAGTTGGAGACATACCACGTTTAGCTCAGTTCTGGGCATCTTTGAAATACCTGTACAAACTGGTACCTACATAGTAACTTGCAACTTTGAATGAGAATATGCTTGCTTACAGCAACGTGCTACATGTTCTGAATGCCCGAATTGGGAATCTGTGTCAAAACTTGGTTAGAAATTATGTGATCCTTACTAGCTGGAAGTAAGGGAGATGGGGCATGAAGTTATTTCTACGAGTTGGAGACATACAACGTTTAGCTCAGTTCTGGGCATCTTTGAAATACCTATACAAACTTGTTCCTACATAGTAACTTGCAACTTTGAATGAGAATGTGCTTGCTTACAGCAACGTGCTATATGTTCTGAATGCCCGAATTGGGAATCTGTGACAAAACTTTGTTAGGAATTATGTGATCCTTACTAGCTCGAAGAAAGGGAGTTGGGGCATGATGTTATTTCTAGAGGTTGGACACATACCAAGTTTAGCGCAGTTCTGGGCATCTTTGAAATACCTATACAAACTTGTTCCTACATAGTAACTTGCAACTTTGAATGAGAATGTGCTTGCTTACAGCAACGTGCTATATGGTCTGAATGCCCGAATTGGGAATCTGTGTCAAAACTTTGTTAGGAATTATGTGATCCTTACTAGCTGGAAGTAAGGGAGATGGGGCATGAAGTTATTTCTAGGAGTTGGAGACATACCAAGTTTAGCTCTTTTCTGGGCATGTTTGAAATACCTACACAAGCTTGTTCCTACATAGTAACTTGCAACATTGAATGAGAATGTGCTTGCTTACATCAACGTGCTACATTTTCTGAATGCCCGATTTGGGATTCTGTGTCAAAACTTTGTTAGAAATTATGTGATCCTTACTAGCTGGAAGTAAGGGAGATGGGGCATGAAGTTATTTCTAGGAGTTGGAGACATACAACGTTTAGCTCAGTTCTGGGCATCTTTGAAATACCTATACAAACTTGTTCCTACATAGTAACTTGCAACTTTGAATGAGAATGTGCTTGCTTACAGCAACTTGCTACATGTTCTGAATGCCCGAATTGGGAATCTGTGTCAAAACTTTCTTAGGAATTATGTGATCCTTACTAGCTGGAAGTAAGGGAGATGGGGCATGAAGTTATTTCTAGGAGTTGGACACATACCAAGTTTAGCTCAGTTCTGGGCATCTTTGAAATACCTATACAAACTTGTTCCTACATAGTAACTTGCAACTTTGAATGAGAATGTGCTTGCTTACAGCAACGTGCTATATGTTCTGAATGCCCGAATTGGGAATCTGTGTCAAAACATTGTTAGGAATTATGTGATCCTTACTAGCTGGAATTAAGGGAGATGGGGCTTGAAGTTATTTCTAGGAGTTGGACACATACCAAGTTTAGCTCAGTTCTGGGCATCTTTGAAATACCTATACAAACTTGTTCCTACATAGTAACTTGCAACTTTGAATGAGAATGTGCTTGCTTACAGCAACGTGCTATATGTTCTGAATGCCCGAATTGGGAATCTGTGTCAAAACTTTCTTAGGAATTATGTGATCCTTACTAGCTGGAAGTAAGGGAGATGGGGCATGAAGTTATTTCTAGGAGTTGGACACATACCAAGTTTAGCTCAGTTCTGGGCATCTTTGAAATACCTATACAAACTTGTTCCTACATAGTAACTTGCAACTTTGAATGAGAATGTGCTTGCTTACAGCAACGTGCTATATGTTCTGAATGCCCGAATTGGGAATCTGTGTCAAAACTTTGTTAGGAATTATGTGATCCTTACTAGCTGGAAGTAAGGGTGATGGGGCATGAAGATATTTCTAGGAGTTGATGACATACAAAGTTTAGCTCAGTTCTGGGCATCTTTGAAATACCTTTACAAACTTGTTCCTACATAGTAACTTGCAACTTTGAATGAGAATGTGCTTGCTTACAGCAACGTGCTATATGTTCTGAATGCCCGAATTTGGAATTTGTGTCAAAACTTTGTTAGAAATTATGTGATCCTTACTAGCTGGAAGTAATGGAGATGGGGCATGAAGTTATTTCTAGGAGTTGGACACATACCAAGTTTAGCTCAGTTCTGGGCATCTTTGAAATACCTATACAAACTTGTTCCTACATAGTAACTTGCAACTTTGAATGAGAATGTGCTTGCTTACAGCAACGTGCTATATGTTCTGAATGCCCGAATTGGGAATCTGTGTCAAAACATTGTTAGGAATTATGTGATCCTTACTAGCTTGAAGAAAGGGAGTTGGGGCATGATGTTATTTCTAGAGGTTGGACACATACCAAGTTTAGCGCAGTTCTGGGCATCTTTGAAATACCTATACAAACTTGTTCCTACATAGTAACTTGCAACTTTGAATGAGAATGTGCTTGCTTACAGCAACGTGCTATATGGTCTGAATGCCCGAATTGGGAATCTGTGTCAAAACTTTGTTAGGAATTATGTGATCCTTACTAGCTGGAAGTAAGGGAGATGGGGCATGAAGTTATTTCTAGGAGTTGGAGACATACCAAGTTTAGCTCTTTTCTGGGCATGTTTGAAATACCTACACAAGCTTGTTCCTACATAGTAACTTGCAACATTGAATGAGAATGTGCTTGCTTACATCAACGTGCTACATTTTCTGAATGCCCGATTTGGGATTCTGTGTCAAAACTTTGTTAGAAATTATGTGATCCTTACTAGCTGGAAGTAAGGGAGATGGGGCATGAAGTTATTTCTAGGAGTTGGAGACATACAACGTTTAGCTCAGTTCTGGGCATCTTTGAAATACCTATACAAACTTGTTCCTACATAGTAACTTGCAACTTTGAATGAGAATGTGCTTGCTTACAGCAACTTGCTACATGTTCTGAATGCCCGAATTGGGAATCTGTGTCAAAACTTTCTTAGGAATTATGTGATCCTTACTAGCTGGAAGTAAGGGAGATGGGGCATGAAGTTATTTCTAGGAGTTGGACACATACCAAGTTTAGCTCAGTTCTGGGCATCTTTGAAATACCTATACAAACTTGTTCCTACATAGTAACTTGCAACTTTGAATGAGAATGTGCTTGCTTACAGCAACGTGCTATATGTTCTGAATGCCCGAATTGGGAATCTGTGTCAAAACATTGTTAGGAATTATGTGATCCTTACTAGCTGGAATTAAGGGAGATGGGGCTTGAAGTTATTTCTAGGAGTTGGACACATACCAAGTTTAGCTCAGTTCTGGGCATCTTTGAAATACCTATACAAACTTGTTCCTACATAGTAACTTGCAACTTTGAATGAGAATGTGCTTGCTTACAGCAACGTGCTATATGTTCTGAATGCCCGAATTGGGAATCTGTGTCAAAACTTTCTTAGGAATTATGTGATCCTTACTAGCTGGAAGTAAGGGAGATGGGGCATGAAGTTATTTCTAGGAGTTGGACACATACCAAGTTTAGCTCAGTTCTGGGCATCTTTGAAATACCTATACAAACTTGTTCCTACATAGTAACTTGCAACTTTGAATGAGAATGTGCTTGCTTACAGCAACGTGCTATATGTTCTGAATGCCCGAATTGGGAATCTGTGTCAAAACTTTGTTAGGAATTATGTGATCCTTACTAGCTGGAAGTAAGGGTGATGGGGCATGAAGATATTTCTAGGAGTTGATGACATACAAAGTTTAGCTCAGTTCTGGGCATCTTTGAAATACCTTTACAAACTTGTTCCTACATAGTAACTTGCAACTTTGAATGAGAATGTGCTTGCTTACAGCAACGTGCTATATGTTCTGAATGCCCGAATTTGGAATTTGTGTCAAAACTTTGTTAGAAATTATGTGATCCTTACTAGCTGGAAGTAATGGAGATGGGGCATGAAGTTATTTCTAGGAGTTGGAGACATACCAAGTTTAGCTCAGTTCTGGGCATCTTTGAAATACCTATACAAACTTGTTCCTACATAGTAACTTGCAACTTTGAATGAGAATGTGCTTGCTTACAGCAACGTGCTATATGTTCTGAATGCCCGAATTGGGAATCTGTGTCAAAACATTGTTAGGAATTATGTGATCCTTACTAGCTGGAATTAAGGGAGATGGGGCATGAAGTTATTTCTAGGAGTTGGACACATAACAAGTTTAGCTCAGTTCTGGGCATCTTTGAAATACCTATACAAACTTGTTCCTACATAGTAACTTGCAACTTTGAATGAGAATGTGCTTGCTTACAGCAACGTGCTATATGTTCTGAATGCCCGAATTGGGAATCTGTGTCAAAACTTTCTTAGGAATTATGTGATCCTTACTAGCTGGAAGTAAGGGAGATGGGGCATGAAGTTATTTCTAGGAGTTGGACACATACCAAGTTTAGCTCAGTTCTGGGCATCTTTGAAATACCTATACAAACTTGTTCCTACATAGTAACTTGCAACTTTGAATGAGAATGTGCTTGCTTACAGCAACGTGCTATATGTTCTGAATGCCCGAATTGGGAATCTGTGTCAAAACTTTGTTAGGAATTATGTGATCCTTACTTGCTGGAAGTAAGGGTGATGGGGCATGAAGTTATTTCTAGGAGTTGATGACATACCAAGTTTAGCTCAGTTCTGGGCATCTTTGAAATACCTTTACAAACTTGTGCCTACATAGTAACTTGCAACTTTGAATGAGAATGTGCTTGCTTACAGCAACGTGCTATATGTTCTGAATGCCCGAATTGGGAATCTGTGTCAAAACTTTGTTAGGAATTATGTGATCCTCACTAGCTGGAAGTAAGTGAGTTGGGGTATGAAGGTATTTCTAGGAGAAGGAGACATACAACGTTTAGCTCAGTTCTGGGCATCTTTGAAATACGTAGACAAACTTGTTCCTACATAGTAACTTGCAACTTTGAATGAGAATGTGCTTGCTTACAGCAACGTGCTACATGTTCTGAATGCCCGAATTGGGAATCTGTGTCAAAACTTTGTTAGGAATTATGTGATCCTTACTGGCTAGAAGTAAGGGAGTTGGGTCATGAAGTTACTTCTAGAGGTTGGACACATACCACGTTTAGCTCAGTTCTGGAAATCTTTGAAATACCTATACAAACTTGTTCCTACATAGTAACTTGCTACTTTGAATGAGAATGTGCTTGCTTACAGCAACGTGCTATATGTTCTGAATGCCCGAATTGTGAATCTTTGTCAAATCTTTGTTAGGAATTATGTGATCCTTACTGGCTGGAAGTAAGGGAGATGGGGCATGAAGTTATTTCTAGGAGTTGGAGACATACCAAGTTTAGCTCAGTTCTGGGCATCTTTGAAATACCTATACAAACTTGTTCCTACATAGTAACTTGCAACTTTGAATGAGAATGTTCTTGCTTACATCAACGTGCTATATGTTCTGAATGCCCGAATTGGGAATCTGTGTCAAAACTTTGTTAGGAATTATGTGATCCTTACTAGCTGGAAGTAAGGGAGATGGGGCATGAAGTTATTTCTAGTAGTTGGAGACATACCAAGTTTAGCTCAGTTCTGGGCATCTTTGAAATACCTATACAAACTTGTTCCTACATAGTAACTTGCAACTTTGAATGAGAATGTGCTTGCTTACAGCAACGTGCTATATGTTCTGAATGCCCGAATTGGGAATCTGTGTCAAAATTTTGTTAGGAATTATGTGATCCTTACTAGCTGGAAGTAAGGGAGTTGGGGCATGAAGTTATTTCTAGGAGTTGGACACATACCAAGTTTAGCTCAGTTCTGGGCATCTTTGAAATACCTTTACAAACTTGTTCCTACATAGTAACTTGCAACTTTGAATGAGAATGTGCTTGCTTACAGCAACGTGCTATATGTTCTGAATGCCCGAATTGGGAATCTGTGTCAACACTTTGTTAGGAATTATGTGATCCTTACTAGCTGGAAGTAAGGGTGATGGGGCATGAAGTTATTTCTAGGAGTTGATGACATACCAAGTTTAGCTCAGTTCTGGGCATCTTTGAAATACCTTTACAAACTTGTTCCTACATAGTAACTTGCAACTGTGAATTAGAATGTGCTTGCTTACAGCAACGTGCTATATGTTCTGAATGCCCGAAGTGGGAATCTGTGTCAAAACTTTGTTAGGAATTATATGATCCTTACTAACTGGAAGTAAGGGAGATGGGGCATGAAGTTATTTCTAGGAGTTGGACACATACCAAGTTTAGCTCAGTTCTGGGCATCTTTGAAATACCTATACAAACTTGTTCCTACATAGTAACTTGCAACTTTGAATGAGAATGTGCTTGCTTACAGCAACGTGCTATATGTTCTGAATGCCCGAATTGGGAATCTGTGTCAAATCTTTGTTAGGAATTATGTGATCCTTACTAGCTGGAAGTAAAGGAGATGTGGCATGAAGTTATTTCTAGGAGTTGGAGACATACCAAGTTTAGCTCAGTTCTGGGCATCTTTGAAATACCTATACAAAATTGTTCCTACATAGTAACTTGCAACTTTGAATGAGAATGTGCTTGCTTACAGAAACGTGCTATATGTTCTGAATGCCCGAATTGTGAATCTTTGTCAAAACTTTGTTAGGAATTATGTGATCCTTACTGGCTGGAAGTAAGGGTGATGGGGCATGAAGTTATTTCTAGGAGTTGGAGACATACAACATTTAGCTCAGTTCTGGTCATCTTTGAAATACCTTTACAAACTTGTTCCTACATAGTAACTAGCAACTTTGAATGAGTATGTGCTTGCTTACAGAAACGTGCTATATGTTCTGAATGCCCGAATTGGGAATCTCTGTTAAAACTTTGTTAGAAATTATGTGATCCTTACTGGCTGGAAGTAAGGGAGATGGGGCATGAATTATTTCCAGGAGTTGGAGACATACAACGTTTAGCTCAGTTCTGGGCATCTTTGAAATACCTATACAAACTTGTTCCTACATAGTAACTTGCAACTTTGAATGAGAATGTGCTTGCTTACAGCAAGGTGCTATATGTTCTGAATGCCCGAATTGGGAATCTGTGTCAAAACTTTGTTAGGAATTATGTGATCCTTACTAGCTGGAAGTAAGGGAGATGGGGCATGAAGTTATTTCTAGGAATTGGAGAAATACCAAGTTTAACTCAGTTCTGGGCATCTTTGTAATACCTATACAAACTTGTTCCTACATAGTAACTTGCAACTTTGAATGAGAATGTGCTTGCTTACAGGAACGTGTTACAGGTTCTGAATGCCCGTATTGGGAATCTGTGTCAAAACTTTGTTAGAAATTATGTGATCCTTACGAGCTGGAAGTAAGGGAGATGGGGCATGAAGTTATTTCTAGGAGTTGGATACATACAACGTTTAGCTCAGTTCTGGGCATCTTTGAAATACCTATACAAACTTGTTCCTACATAGTAACTTTCAACTTTGAATGAGAATGTGCTTGCATACAGCAACGTGCTACATGTTCTGAATGCCCGAATTGGGAATCTGTGTCAAAACTTTGTTAGAAATTATGTGATCCTTACTAGCTGGAAGTAAGTGAGAGGGGGCATGAAGTTATTTCTAGGATTTGGAGACATACAACGTTTAGCTCAGTTCTGGGCATCTTTGAAATACCTATACAAACTTGTTCCTACATAGTAACTTGCAACTTTGATTGAGAATGTGCTTGCTTACAGCAACGTGCTACATGTTCTGAATGCCCGAATTGGGAATCTGTGTCAAAATTTTGTTTGGAATTATGTGATCCTTACTAGCTGGAAGCAAGGGAGATGAGGCATGAAGTTATTTCTAGGAGTTGGAGACATACCAAGTTTAGCTCAGTTCTGGGCATCTTTGAAATACCTATACAAACTTGTTCCTACATAGTAACTTGCAACTTTGAATGAGAATGTGCTTGATTACAGCAACGTGCTATATGTTCTGAATGCCCGAATTGGGAATCTGTGTCAAAACATTGTTAGGAATTATGTGATCCTTACTAGCTGGAAGTAAGGGAGTTGGGGCATGAAGTTATTTCTAGGAGTTGGACACATACCAAGTTTAGCTCAATTCTGGGCATCTTTGAAAGACCTATACAAACTTGTTCCTACATAGTAACTTGCAACTTTGAATGAGAATGTGCTTGCTTACAGCAACGTGCTATATGTTCTGAATGCCCGAATTGGGAATCTGTGTCAAAACTTTGTTAGGAATTATGTGATCCTTACTAGCTGGAAGTAAGGGAGTTGGGGCATGAAGTTATTTCTAGGAGTTGGACACATACCAAGTTTAGCTCAATTCTGGGCATCTTTGAAAGAACTATACAAACTTGTTCCTACATAGTAACTTGCAACTTTGAATGAGAATGTGCTTGCTTACAGCAACGTGCTACATGTTCTGAATGCCCGAATTGGGAATCTGTGTCAAAACTTTGTTAGAAATTATGTGATCCTTACTAGCTGGAAGTAAGGGAGATGGGGCATGAAGTTATTTCTACGTGTTGGAGACATACAACGTTTATCTCAGTTCTGAGCATCTTTGAAATACCTATACAAACTTGTTCCTACATAGTAACTTGCATCTTTGAATGAGAATGTGCTTGCTTACAGCAACGTGCTATATGTTCTGAATGCCCGAATTGGGAATCTGTGTCAAAACTTTGTTAGGAATTATGTGATCCTTACTAGCTGGAAGTAAGGGAGTTGGGGCATGATGTTATTTCTAGAGGTTGGACACATACAAAGTTTAGCTCAGTTCTGGGCATCTTTGAAATACCTATACAAACTTATTCCTACATAGTAACTTGCAACTTTGAATGAGAATGTGCTTGCTTACAGCAACGTGCTATATGTTCTGAATGCCCGAATTTGGAATTTGTGTCAAAACTTTGTTAGAATTTATGTGATCTTTACTAGCTGGAAGTAAGGGAGATGGGGCATGAAGTTATTTCTAGGAGTTGGAGACATACAACATTTAGCTCAGTTCTGGGCATCTTTGAAATACCTATACAAACTTGTTCCTACATAGTAACTTGCAACTTTGAATTGAATGTGCTTGCTTACAGCAACGTGCTACATGTTCTGAATGCCCGAATTGGGAATCTGTGTCAAAACTTTGTTAGGAATTATGTGATCCTTACTAGCTGGAAGTAAGGGAGATGGGGCATGAAGTTATTTCTAGGAGTTGGAGACATACCAAGTTTAGCTCAGTTCTGGGCATCTTTGATATACCTATACAAACTTGTTCCTAGATAGTAACTTGCAACTTTGAATGAGAATGTGCTTGCTTACAGCAACGTGCTATATGTTCTGAATGCCCGAATTGGGAATCTGTGTCAAAACTTTGTTAGGAATTATGTGATCCTTACTAGCTGGAAGTAAGTGAGAGGGGGCATGAAGTTATTTCTAGGATTTGGAGACATACAACGTTTAGCTCAGTTCTGGGCATCTTTGAAATACCTATACAAACTTGTTCCTACATAGTAACTTGCAACTTTGAATGAGAATGTGCTTGCTTACAGCAACGTGCTACATGTTCTGAATGCCCGAATTGGGAATCTGTGTCAAAACTTTGTTTGGAATTATGTGATCCTTACTAGCTGGAAGTAAGGGAGATGAGGCATGAAGTTATTTCTAGGAGTTGGAGACATACCAAGTTTAGCTCAGTTCTGGGCATCTTTGAAATACCTATACAAACTTGTTCCTACATAGTAACTTGCAACTTTGAATGAGAATGTGCTTGATTACAGCAACGTGCTATATGTTCTGAATGCCCGAATTGGGAATCTGTGTCAAAACTTTGTTAGGAATTATGTGATCCTTACTAGCTGGAAGTAAGGGAGTTGGGGTATGAAGTTATTTCTAGGAGTTGGACACATACCAAGTTTAGCTCAATTCTGGGCATCTTTGAAAGACCTATACAAACTTGTTCCTACATAGTAACTTGCAACTTTGAATGAGAATGTGCTTGCTTACAGCAACGTGCTATATGTTCTGAATGCCCGAATTGGGAATCTGTGTCAAAACTTTGTTAGGAATTATGTGATCCTTACTAGCTGAAAGTAAGGGAGTTGGGGCATGAAGTTATTTCTAGGAGTTGGACACATACCAAGTTTAGCTCAATTCTGGGCATCTTTGAAAGACCTATACAAACTTGTTCCTACATAGTAACTTGCAACTTTGAATGAGAATGTGCTTGCTTACAGCAACGTGCTATATGTTCTGAATGCCCGAATTGGGAATCTGTGTCAAAACTTTGTTAGGAATTATGTGATCCTTACTAGCTGGAAGTAAGGGAGTTGCGGCATGAAGTTATTTCTAGAGGTAGGACAGATACCAAGTTTAGCTCAGTTCTGGGCATCTTTGAAATACCTATACAAACTTGTTCTTACATAGTAAATTGCAACTTTGAATGAGAATGTGCTTGCTTACAGCAACGTGCTATATGTTCTGAATGCCCGAATTGGGAATCTGTGTTAAAACTTTGTTAGGAATTATGTGATCCTTACTAGCTGGAAGTAAGGGAGATGGGGCATGAAGTTATTTCTAGGAGTTGGAGACATATCAAGTTTAGCTCTTTTCTGGGCATGTTTGAAATACCTACACAAGCTTGTTCCTACATAGTAACTTGCAACTTTGAATGAGAATGTGCTTGCTTACAGCAACGTGCTACATTTTCTGAATGCCCGATTTGGGATTCTGTGTCAAAACTTTGTTAGAAATTATGTGATCCTTACTAGCTGGAAGTAAGGGAGATGGGGGATGAAGTTATTTCTAGGAGTTGGAGACATACCACGTTTAGCTCAGTTCTGGGCATCTTTGAAATACCTATACAAACTGGTTCCTACATAGTAACTTGCAACTTTGAATGAGAATGTGCTTGCTTACAGCAACGTGCTACATGTTCTGAATGCCCGAATTGGGAATCTGTGTCAAAACTTTGTTAGAAATTATGTGATCCTTACTAGCTGGAAGTAAGGGAGATGGGGCATGAAGTTATTTCTACGTGTTGGAGACATACAACGTTTATCTAAGTTCTGGGCATCTTTGAAATACCTATACAAACTTGTTCCTACATAGTAACTTGCAACTTTGAATGAGAATGTGCTTGCTTACAGCAACGTGCTATATGTTCTGAATGCCCGAATTGGGAATCTGTGTCAAAACTATGTTAGGAATTATGTGATCATTACTAGCTGGTAGTAAGGGAGTTGGGGCATGATGTTATTTCTAGAGGTTGGACACATACCAAGTTTAGCTCAGTTCTGGGCATCTTTGAGATACCTATACAAACTTGTTCCTACATAGTAACTTGCAACTTTGAATGAGAATGTGCTTGCTTACAGCAACGTGCTATATGTTCTGAATGCCCGAATTTGGAATTTGTGTCAAAACTTTGTTAGAATTTATGTGATCTTTACTAGATGGAAGTAAGGGAGATGGGGCATGAAGTTATTTCTAGGAGTTGGAGACATACATCATTTAGCTCAGTTCTGGGCATCTTTGAAATACCTATACAAACTTGTTCCTACATAGTAACTTGCAACTTTGAATTGAATGTGCTTCCTTACAGCAACGTGCTACATGTTCTGAATGCCCGAATTGGGAATCTGTGTCAAAACTTTGTTAGGAATTATGTGATCCTTACTAGCTGGAAGTAAGGGAGATGGGGCATGAAGTTATTTCTAGGAGTTGGAGACATACCAAGTTTAGCTCAGTTCTGGGCATCTTTGATATACCTATACAAACTTGTTCCTACATAGTAACTTGCAACTTTGAATGAGAATGTGCTTGCTTACAGCAACGTGCTACATGTTCTGAATGCCCGAATTGGGAATCTGTGTCAAAACTTTGTTTGGAATTATGTGATCCTTACTAGCTGGAAGTAAGGGAGATGAGGCATGAAGTTATTTCTAGGAGTTGGAGACATACCAAGTTTAGCTCAGTTCTGGGCATCTTTGAAATACCTATACAAACTTGTTCCTACATAGTAACTTGCAACTTTGAATGAGAATGTGCTTGATTACAGCAACGTGCTATATGTTCTGAATGCCCGAATTGGGAATCTGTGTCAAAACTTTGTTAGGAATTATGTGATCCTTACTAGCTGGAAGTAAGGGAGTTGGGGCATGAAGTTATTTCTAGGAGTTGGACACATACCAAGTTTAGCTCAGTTCTGGACATCTTTGTAATACCTATACAAACTTGTTCCTACATAGTAACTTGCAACTTTGAATGAGAATGTGCTTGCATACAGCAACGTGCCACATGTTCTGAATGCCCGAATTGGGAATCTGTGTCAAAACTTTGTTAGGAATTATGTGATCCTTACTAGCTGGAAGTAAGGGAGATGGGGCATGAAGTTATTTCTAGGAGTTGGAGACATACCAAGTTTAGCTCTTTTCTGGGCATGTTTGAAATACCTACACAAGCTTGTTCCTACATAGTAACTTGCAACTTTGAATGAGAATGTGCTTGCTTACCTCAACGTGCTACATTTTCTGAATGCCCGATTTGGGATTCTGTGTCAAAACTTTGTTAGAAATTATGTGATCCTTACTAGCTGGAAGTAAGGGAGATGGGGCATGAAGTTATTTCTAGGAGTTGGAGACATACAACGTTTAGCTCAGTTCTGGGCATCTTTGAAATACCTATACAAACTTGTTCCTACATAGTAACTTGCAACTTTGAATGAGAATGTGCTTGCTTACAGCAACGTGCTACATGTTCTGAATGCCCGAATTGGGAATCTGTGTCAAAACTTTGTTAGAAATTATGTGATCCTTACTAGCTGGAGGTAAGGGAGATGGGGCATGAAGTTATTTCTACGAGTTGGAGACATACAACGTTTATCTCAGTTCTGGGCATCTTTGAAATACCTATACAAACTTGTTCCTACATAGTAACTTGCAACTTTGAATGAGAATGTGCTTGCTGACAGCAACGTGCTATATGTTCTGAATGCCCGAATTGGGAATCTGTGTCAAAACTTTGTTAGGAATTATGTAATCCTTACTAGCTGGAAGTAAGGGAGTTGGGGCATGATGTTATTTCTAGAGGTTGGACACATACCAAGTTTAGCTCAGTTCTGGGCATCTTTGAAATACCTATACAAACTTGTTCCTACATATTGACTTGCAACTTTGAATGAGAATGTGCTTACTTACAGCAACGTGCTATATGTTCTGAATGCCCGAATTGGGAGTCTGTGTCAAATCTTTGTTAGGAATTATGTGATCCTTACTAGCTGGAATTAAGGGAGATGGGGCATGATGTTATTTCTAGGAGTTGGACACATACCAAGTGTAGCTCAGTTCTGGGCATCTTTGAAATACCTATACAAACTTGTTCCTACACACTAACTTGCAACTTTGAATGAGAATGTGGTTGCTTACAGCAACGTGCTATATGATCTGAATGCCCGAATTGGGAATCTGTGTCAAAACATTGTTAGGAATTATGTGATCCTTACTAGCTGGAATTAAGGGAGATGGGGCATGAAGTTATTTCTAGGAGTTGGACACATACCAAGTTTAGCTCAGTTCTGGGCATCTTTGAAATACCTATACAAACTTGTTCCTACATAGTAACTTGCAACTTTGAATGAGAATGTGCTTGCTTACAGCAACGTGCTATATGTTCTGAATGCCCGAATTGGGAATCTGTGTCAAAACTTTCTTAGGAATTATGTGATCCTTACTAGCTGGAAGTAAGGGAGATGGGGCATGAAGTTATTTCTTAGAGTTGGACACATACCAAGTTTAGCTCAGTTCTGGGCATCTTTGAAATACCTATACAAACTTGTTCCTACATAGTAACTTGCAACTTTGAATGAGAATGTGCTTGCTTACAGCAACGTGCTATATGTTCTGAATGACCGAATTGGGAATCTGTGTCAAAACTTTGTTAGGAATTATGTGATCCTTACTAGCTGGTAGTAAGGGTGATGGGGCATGAAGTTATTTCTAGGAGTTGAAGACATACCAAGTTTAGCTCAGTTCTGGGCATCGTTGAAATACCTTTACAAACTTGTTCCTACATAGTAACTTCCAACTTTGAATGAGAATGCGGTTGCTTACAGCAACGTGCTATATGTTCTGAATGCCCAAATTGGGAATCTGTGTCAAAACTTTGTTAGGAATTATGTGATCCTTACTAGCTGGAATTAAGGGAGAAGGGGCATGAAGTTATTTCTAGGAGTTGGACACATACCAAGTTTAGCTCAGTTCTGGGCATCTTTGAAATACCTATACAAACTTGTTCCTACATAGTAACTTTCAACATTGAATGACAATGTGCTTGCTTACAGCAACGTGCTAGATGTTCTGAATGCCCGAATTGGGAATCTGTGTCAAAATATTGTTAGGAATTATGTGATCCTTACTAGCTGGAATTAAGGGAGATGGGGCATGAAGTTATTTCTAGGAGTTGGAGACATACCAAGTTTAGCTCAGTTCTGGGCATCTTTGAAATACCTATACAAACTTGTTCCTACATAGTAACTTGCAACTTTGAATGAGAATGTGCTTGCTTACAGCAACGTGCTATATGTTCTGAATGCCCGAATTGGGAATCTGTGTCAAAACTTTCTTAGGAATTATGTGATCCTTACTAGATGGAAGAAAGGGAGATGGGGCATGAAGTTATTTCTAAGAGTTGGACACTTACCAAGTTTAGCTCAGTTCTGGGCATCTTTGAAATACCTATACAAACTTGTTCCTACATAGTAACTTGCAACTTTGAATGAGAATGTGCTTGCTTACAGCAACGTGCTATATGTTCTGAATGCCCGAATTGGGAATCTGTGTCAAAATTTTGTTAGGAATTATGTGATCCTTACTAGATGGAAGTAAGGGAGATGGGGCATGAAGTTATTTCTAGGAGTTGGAGACATACAACATTTAGCTCAGTTCTGGGCATCTTTGAAATACCTATACAAACTTGTTCCTACATAGTAACTTGCAACTTTGAATTGAATGTGCTTGCTTACAGCAACGTGCTACATGTTCTGAATGCCCGAATTGGGAATCTGTGTCAAAACTTTGTTAGGAATTATGTGATCCTTACTAGCTGGAAGCAAGTGAGATGGGGCATGAAGTTATTTCTAGGAGTTGGAGACATACAACGTTTAGCTCAGTTCTGGGCATCTTTGAAATACCTATACAAACTTGTTCCTACATAGTAACTTGCAACTTTGAATGAGAATGTGCTTGCTTACAGCAACGTGCTATATGTTCTGAATGCCCGAATTGGGAATCTGTGTCAAAACTTTGTTAGGAATTATGTGATCCTTACTGGCTGGAAGTAAGGGAGTTGGGGCATGAAGTTATTTCTAGAGGTTGGACACATACCAAGTTTAGCTCAGTTCTGGAAATCTTTGAAATACCTATACAAACTTGTTCCTACATAGTAACTTGCAACTTTGAATGAGAATGTGCTTGCTTACAGAAACGTGCTATATGTTCTGAATGCCCGAATTGGGAATCTGTGTCAAAACTTTGTTAGGAATTATGTGATCCTTACTAGCTGGAAGTAAGGGAGTTGGGGCATGAAGTTATTTCTAGATGTAGGACACATACCAAGTTTAGCTCAGTTCTGGGCATCTTTGAAATACCTATACAAACTTGTTCCTACATAGTAACTTGCAACTTTGAATGAGAATGTGCTTGCTTACAGCAACGTGCTATATGTTCTGAATGCCCGAATTGGGAATCTGTGTCAAAACTTTGTTAGGAATTATGTGATCCTTACTAGCTGGAAGTAAGGGAGTTGTGGCATGATGTTTTTTCTAGAGGTTGGACACATACCAAGTTTAGCTCAGTTCTGGGCATCTTTGAAATACCTATACAAACTTGTTCCTACATATTAACTTGCAACTTTGAATGAGAATGTGCTTGCTTACAGCAACGTGCTATATGTTCTGAATGCCCGAATTGGGAATCTGTGTCAAAACTTTGTTAGGAATTATGTGATCCTTACTAGCTGGAATTAAGGGAGATTGGGCATGAAGTTATTTCCAGGAGTTGGACACATACCAAGTTTAGCTCAGTTCTGGGCATCTTTGAAATACCTATACAAACTTGTTCCTACATAGTAACTTGCAACTTTGAATGAGAATGTGCTTGCTTACAGCAACGTGCTATATGTTCTGAATGCCCGAATTGGGAATCTGTGTCAAAACTTTGTTAGGAATTATGTGATCCTTACTAGCTGGAAGTAAGTGAGATGGGGCATGAAGTTATTTCTAGGAGTTGGACACATACCAAGTTTAGCTCAGTTCTGGGCATCTTTGAAATACCTATACAACCTTGTTCCTACATAGTAACTTGCAACTTTGAATGAGAATGTGCTTGCTTACAGCAAAGTGCTATATGTTCTGAATGCCCGAATTGGGAATCTGTGTCAAAAATTTGTTAGGAATTATGTGATCCTTACTAGCTGGAAGTAAGGGTGATGGGGCATGAAGTTATTTCTAGGAGTTGGACACATACCAAGTTTAGCTCAGTTCTGGGCATCTTTGAAATACCTATACAAACTTGTTCCTACATAGTAACTTGCAACTTTGAATGAGAATGTGCTTGCTTACAGCAACGTGCTATATGTTCTGAATGCCCGAATTGGGACTCTGTGTCAAATCTTTGTTAGGAATTATGTGATCCTTACTAGCTGGAAGTAAGGGAGATGTGGCATGAAGTTATTTCTAGGAGTTGGAGACATACCAAGTTTAGCTCAGTTCTGGGCATCTTTGAAATACCTATACAAACTTGTTCCTACATAGTAACTTGCAACTTTGAATGAGAATGTGCTTGCTTACAGCAACGTGCTATATGTTCTGAATGCCCGAATTGTGAATCTTTGTCAAAACTTTGTTAGGAATT